>NC_060183.1:72218357-72308357 GCF_021184085.1 Oncorhynchus gorbuscha | reverse complement strand
GATGATGTAGAGTACAGTATATACATATGCATATGAGATGAATAATGTAGGGTAAGTAACATTATATAAGGTAGCATTGTTTAAAGTGGCTAGTGATATATTTACATCATCTCCCATCAATTCCCATTATCTCTCTATCCCCCTCTCAATTTAATTCAATTCAATTTACTTTATTGGCATGACATAACAATGTACATATTGCCAAAGCTTATTTTGGATATTTACACTGTTTCAAAGTTGGGGAAATGACACACTCTAATTGTTTTATATTTTTCACATTTTGTCAGGAAATGCAGCTCCATCTCAGGTTCTGCTGTTGTGCAGTGGTTACACAGCCTTTCCTGTACATGGAGCCAGGTTTTCCTGTGTCTACCCTTCTAAATGGCAAGGCTGTGCTCACTGAGCCTGTACTTTGTCAAGATTTTTCTAAGGTTTTGATCAGTAACCATGGTTAAATAGTTTGCCATGGTGTACTGTCGATTTAGGACCAGATAGCACTGCATTTTGCTTTGTGTTTGTGTTTCCCAATAAGCAATATAGTTTTGTTTAGACTGTGTTGTAATTTGGTTTATTCTGATTGATTGGATATTCTGGTCCTGAGGCTTCAGTGTTTTAGTAGAACAGGTTTGTGAACTCAGCCCCCGGACCAGCTGGATGAGGGGACTCTCTTCTTTGCTCAGCTCTTGGCATTGCAGGGCTTGGTAATGATATGAGAGGGGGTCGCTGTATTTTAGATGTTTCCAAAACTTCATTGCTCTTTTTTGAGTTTTTATTATTAGTGGATATTGGCCTAATTCTACCCTGCATGCATTGTTTGTAGTTTTCCTCTGGACATGTAGGGGAATCTTACAGAACTCTGTATTCAGGGTTTCAATGGGATGGTTGTTTTGCAAGTGGACCCCACATCTCACTGCCATGAAGTGCAATTGGTTCAATGACATATTCAATTAGGTATTTCAATTTGAATTAGCTTTTTAATGGCGTAGAATGCCCAGCGTGCTTTCTCTCTCAGTTCATTCACTGCATCATTAAGGTGTCCAGTTGAGCTTAATTTTAACCCTAAGTACTAGTGTGTGCAGTACTCTATATATTTTGTACCAATTGAGAACTTTGTTCTAATTCCCTGAGATCTGGATCTTCTCTGGAAAATCATTATTTTAGTATTTTTGGGGTTTCACTGCCAAGGCCCAGATCTGGCAGTACTGCTCTAGCAGGTCCAGGCTCTGTTGTAGGCCATGTGCTGTGGGTGACGTCTCTCTCTCTTTCTCTCTCTTTCTCCCTCTCTCTCTCTCTCTCTCTCTCCGTCTCCATCTATCCCCCTCTCCCTCCCTCTCTGTCTCCATCTATCCCCCTCTCTCTCCCTCCCTCTCCGTCTCCATCTATCCCCCTCTCTCTCCCTCCCTCTCTGTCTCCATCTATCCCCTCTCTCTCCCTCCCTCTCTGTCTCCATCTATCCCCCTCTCCCTCCCTCCCCCATCTCTCTCTCTCTCCCCTCCCTCCCTCCCTCCCTCCCTCTCTCTTTCTCCATTCCATCCAGATGTTCCCTGGAATCTATCATGAGCTTTTACATTTTGGCAGCTGAGATTGAAGACAGATGTGTTCCATCTGTATTTGGGTGCCCACGTGTCTGTGTGTGTTTTTGTTTGCGTGTCTGTGTTCCACAGCACATGCAGCTTGGTTTCTATGTACTGTTGACCTCTAATAGAGGTACTCATTGTATTATGCGGTACGGGTCTTTCTTGCGAACTGTAACGTATGTGTGTGTGTGTTCACCCATTTGTGTATGTGCCTTTGGTCATCCGTGTGTAAACTCTTTCCCCTCTCCGGGAGCTGGTTTGTCCCCAGTGAGTGCAGCAGCCCTACTGGCTCGCACGGCCACGTCAGCAGATCTGTGCTGTGTGTGTGCGTGCGATTGTGCGTCTAACTCCCTCCTTCCGCCCTGCTATTCCCACTGCTGCCGGATTTTTAACCTTTTCATATTAATTTGTGTGTTTGTGTTTCTGTTGTAACTACAATATTAATTGCTTTGACATTGCTCAATGAGCAATCATCAAAATCCTATTTTAAGTTATAAGGAACACAAGGACCCCCCAAAAAAGAAATGTGTTTATTTCCACTCTATGTGCAATAACAAATGCTACACTTAACACTCAACAACAGCAACGTTTGGTTTAGATTGGTTGACTTCGATTGAGTCGAGTCACTCTCCTCACTGGTCTCTTTGGATCGATGCAGTCGGAGGTTCCCGGGCTATGGTCTGATTCTTCTCGGGTCCTTTTCCGCGAGACACTTGGGGCTAGCACACTGTCCTCTTCATACTTCCTCCTCTTCAGAGGGTTGCCCTCTAGCTGGCAGCAGCTTGGATCAGTTGAGGGTCAGGGGTCAGACTCCCTGGGCCTCTATCAGGTGATGGTAACTCTAGAGGTGAGTCAGGTGTCAGTCCTCTGATGCTCTCAGGCATGTCTTCTGGCTGAAAAGACTCCATGGAGGCTAGAAGTGGCTGATTCTACAGCTCTTCTAAAGCAGGCCTTTAACACTATAGAGACATGGAGTAGAATAGTACTTGGAAATGTGTCTTTTACTCTGCTCCCAACCACCCCAGATACCACAGAAACAGACACACAACAAGTGTCTTGCATGACCTCCAGGGCCACAGGAGCTACTGCCTGCCTAGCCTGGGCCACTGCCTGTTCCAGCTCAGCCCTTGGGACAACGCCATGGTTCCTGGCCACTAGGGGTCTATGACCAGCAAGGGAGGACAGGGGGACGTCTAGACTGGATGAAGCGACCGACCTCTCTGGGCCCATCTTCTTCCTCCGAGTCAAAGTTGGACTCGAAGCCAGAGTCATAGTCCAAGTCAAACTCCTATTAGTCAGGCACAAAGTGCCTAGTTTAAATAAAGGTTAAAAACAGGTTAAATAAAAAAATGAAAGTGCACAACATACGGAACCATATTGAATTCCACTAGCATTGTTGCAATTCCAAAGATGTTCAGAATGTTTCAAAAACAACAGGTCTTCTCAGAAGATTTAGGTGGTTAAGAAGGGAATGTTGAATCTGGCTCATTTAGAATGTGGAATTCGAGAATGTTTCTGATTGTTTCCTTGGCCTTCCAAGCTCTGGTTCCTTATGATGCAGGTGATATCATAGTGTTGGCTTGTGACATCATAAACAAAACTGCTCAAGCAGGTGCATGTTTTATTGTTACCATGACAACAAAACTGCCTCATGCAAACACACCTGGAAAATGGTCATTTACCCCACTGTTTGTTTCATTATTTTAAGATGAGGTCACTGGAATTAGTGTTGTGAAAATGCATGCAAACCCACGAACATATACACACATATGCTGCTCCAGTTTCAACTGTTCTGCCTTATTATTATTCGACCATGCTGGTCATTTATGAACATTTGAACATCTTGGCCATGTTCTGTTATAATCTCCACCCGGCACAGCCAGAAGAGGACTGGCCACCCCACATAGCCTCTCTCGGTTTCTTCCTAGGTTTTGGCCTTTCTAGGGAGTTTTTCCTAGCCACCGTGCTTCTACACCTGCATTGCTTGCTGTTTGGGGTTTTAGGCTGGGTTTCTGTACAGCACTTTGAGATATCAGCTGATGTACGAAGGGCTATATAAATACATTTGATTTGATTTGATACACTGAGTCACAAAACTGACAAAAACTGATGAATTACCTTTTTAGAAAAACAAATATATGTTTTACATCTGGGCTCACTGTCTCTGTCTGTCTGTCTGTCTGTCTGTCTGTCTGTCTGTCTGTCTGTCTGTCTGTCTGTCTGTCTGTCTGTCTGTCTGTCTGTCTGTCTGTCTGTCTGTCTGTCTGTCTGTCTGTCTGTCAGAGGGCAGAATAAAGTTAAGAGAGGAAGATAAAATAGAGGAAGATTGAGCAAGAGAGACAGACACCCCCCCCCCAAAAGTGGAAAAGACCTCACTGACCACAAAACCTCACTCACTATTAATGAACAAGATACATATAGTTCAGAGCCATTTCTGGCAAAGATGGAGGAAGTAGTGAAAGTTAAAATTTTCTGATAAAAAGTGTGGCCTCTGTATGGATATACCCTTGTTGTCAGATTGGGAGTGTAGCACCAATACTCTTTTCCTCCTTTCCTCCACTACTGTGATTCATGACTACTGATCTGAAAGGATTCAATAGTTAAAGGTGATGTGTTGGTGTTTGTTGCATACCTCCAATTGTTTGCTCAGTTTCATAGGGAGTGCTAGTTTACAGGGGTCAGTAAACATGGTTAACTGCCCTGTACAGGACTAAACACTATTTTAGCCTATGGTCAAACCCTACATCCCAACCTGAGCAGTCCGTTTTGCCACCTTTGGTCTCTTGGTCTCTCCATTCTTCCCACCCCTACGAGAGGTCAGCTCCCACTCAGTACATGTAATTGACAACTAAGTGTTTGTTCGTAAATTGTGTTGTCAGATTGTATGTTGGTAAATACAGAGGGTTTTCTCTTTCCGAGCGTTCAGAGCGCACACTGCACTATTTACCGAGAACGGTCATATTCAGCGTTTGTTGCACGTTCATAAATTCATCAGATATTCTGCACTCTGGCACACTCAGATGAGAGTGCTCGGAAATCTGAGTATATAGCCAGAGTGAATTTATGAACGTAGGAGATATGCTAACTGGATAACAGTCGTTCAATTTCAGCATAGCTAGCTAGCAAAGCGGTTCACATTTCTTGCTAGCTAACCAAATGACACCTGCGTCTCTAGCTGTAGCCACCGAAAAACGATATGAGGGGAACAAAAATGGGTCACTCACTCCTCTAATTACATGGCATCCTCCCAGAAGCTAGCTAGCTAGTTATCTAACGTTCTGTCTAATGGCTCTGTGTTTTCAGCTTGCTAAATAAATAGCCTATTAGCCACGGTATGACTTGTGATCATTACCCTTGCTAGTAAGGCTTGGAATGTATTGACATTCCAAGCCTTAGTGATATTAATCTGTTTTTGTCCAAAATATTGAGTCATTGAAACTGACAGCGCATCCCAAATGGACGCAGCAAACAACGTACCAGGCCAGCTGTGATTTACAACATGATAACAATCTGTTTTGGACTATACCAAGAAATGTATTGGTGAATTATATTACTCATGCATTGAACTGCAATCATCTATTCTGCCAACAATGGCTTACTGTACGTCATGGAATTTTGATCCAAATATAATCTATCTAATCTATGATATTATGATTGTCTGTTTTTTTTTATATCTGGAAAATAGTTCAAACGCTGTGAGTTACACTTTAAATAAGACATCTCAGTCAGCACTGACTTTGCTGATAACTGTGCTCACCACGACTGTGATGTGGTTGTCTCACCAAGCTATCTGAACACAAGTGCTTCTGCTAAACAACTCAAATGTAAAGAATTTACCCTCTGACTCAGTGTGTTAATAGTCATACGTGAAATTGACACTTGTGTAACATAAAATACCGGAGACTGGAGAGGAAGGTGAAACCCACTTCTCCCTGGTTTATGAAACCAGTGTCATGGGAAAGTCTTTCAGAAATAGATGCTGTGATGTGTGTTACTTGACTCATATTATTTTTCTTCTTCTCATCGCTGCTCAGTTTGGTCTTGAAGGGACTGCAGTGAGGTGTTTTGACTTAGTGCTCTAGACAGCCCTGCTGCACCCATTCCCATAACAACATGTCCTGCTGCACCCATTCCCATAACAACATGTCCTGCTGCACCCATTCCTCATAACAACATGTCCTGCTGCACCCATTCCCATAACAACATGCCCTGCTGCACCCCGTCCCCATAACAACATGTCCTGCTGCACCCATTCCCTTAACAACATGTCCTGCTGCACCCATTCCCATAACAACGTGCCCTGCTGCACCCTGTCCCCATAACAACATGTCCTGCTGCACCCATTCCCTTAACAACATGTCCTGCTGCACCCATTCCCATAACAACATGTCCTGCTGCACCCATTCACATAACAACATGTCCTGCTGCACCCATTCCCATAACAACATGTCCTGCTGCACCCCGTCCCCATAACAACATGTCCTGCTGCACCCATTCCCTTAACAACATGTCCTGCTGCACCCATTCCCCATAACAACATGTCCTGCTGCACCCATTCCCATAACAACATGTCCTGCTGCACCCATTCCCTTAACAACATGTCCTGCTGTACCCATCCCCATAACAACATGTCCTGCTGCACCCATTCCCTTAACAGCATGTCCTGCTGCACCCATTCCCTTAACAACATGTCCTGCTGCACCCATTCCCTTAACAACATGTCCTGCTGCACCCATCCCCATAGCAACATGTCCTGCTGTACCCATTCCCTTAACAACATGTCCTGCTGCACCCATCCCCATAGCAACATGTCCTGCTGTACCCATCCCCATAGCAACATGTCCTGCTGCACCCATTCCCTTAACAACATGTCCTGCTGCACCCATCCCCATAGCAACATGTCCTGCTGTACCCATCCCCATAACAACATGTCCTGCTGCACCCATTCCCTTAACAACATGTCCTGCTGCACCCATTCCCATAACAACGTGCCCTGCTGCACCCTGTTCCCATAACAACATGTCCTGCTGCACCCATTCCCATAACAACATGTCCTGCTGCACCCCGTCCCTATAATAACATGTCCTGCTGCACCCATTCACATAACAACATGTCCTGCTGCACCCATTCACATAACAACATGTCCTGCTGCACCCATTCACATAACAACATGTCCTGCTGCACCCATTCCCTTAACAACATGTCTTATGACTGGGATGACAGACTGTGTTCAAAGGTTGATCTGCAAAGTAGGTTTCAGTTATCTCTCTCTCTCTCTCTGAGCATAATATAAACCGGGCACTACAGTCTGCCTAAGGTTGCATGAGTGTACTGTATGTGTGTTTGTGGAGTGAGAAAAGGACACACTGACCCAATTTCACTGTTCTGCTGCAGTGACTCAGATGGAGAGAATTAAATAAAAAGAGAGCGGCACCAATAAGGCAGAGGGCAACCTCAGCAGCTCGCCCGTTATCTCAGCATCTGATTCACTGGGGAACTAATTGATTTGTGATTGACAGCTGAGATTGACGACTGAGAACGGAGTCTTATCTGACCTCCAGGGTTCTTCTGGGAATAGAAGGAGTGGGAGCTGTTCTGAGAAAGACATGGCACATTTGCCGGAAAAACTAGTATGAGACAGTTGCACACTATCCAGTAAGTGTTTATTTGACATGTTATATCCTATCGTTAAAGGAAAGCATAGGGGCAAAAACAATATACAAAGTGTTGGTGCGACGTTATCCCACTGACGTTCTGAGAACAATCTAAGGGGATGTTCTCTGGGGGATGTTTGTGTAGTTCCCTGTAAGTTAGCTGGACGTCACTGAGGACCGTGTCAGGACCTTTTTTAGGACATTTTCAGGACTTTCATTTTACTAGTCCTTAAGACGTTGTATGATGGTCCCAAGGGAACGTTATCTGGGTCCTAAAAACATCCTAGGCGATGTCCCCAGGACAAACCAGAAAGCAGACAAAACCTCTAGGGGACTATGACACAACATCCCGACAGCTTTAGGCGACCATTTTGTGACGACACGGGGACGACCTAACGACTCAGTATTGTTTGCAGGAAAACTAAATATTAACATGCTAAATAGTATTCAAAGTAGTATGTACTTGTAGTCGTGATAGTTGAGAAAGTGCATACTCATGCAGTATGCAAGTACTAAACAGGTGGTACCCGATTCGGAACACAGCCCTCGTCTCCTCTTGGCAGATGAAAGCAACATTGTTTCAACCTATCCAGTTGTTTCACATCACCTGTGATAAAGAGATCATAAAAGAAAGGAGGCCATTTAAGAGTATTGGAACGCAGCCACTGTCCTCTGGCTTTCTCAAGGCCCCTGTACAAACTGATGGGCATTGAGGCAGGACTACAATGCAGTGATTTTCCACTGGCTGGCTGCCTCTACACTGTAGCTGTTTGTCTGTGGGCAAGGCTCAACAGGAAGGACTTTAGAGAGAGGGAGAGAGAGAAAGAGAGAGGATGGGAAAAGGATTCTTAGAAGCTTTGAGCCCCGAGGCGTTTAGTTACGTAAAAGCTCACTTAGTGACCAGAGACACACTTGAAGAGTCACACGCATGCACTTTAAGTTGTGTGGAATCTGACTTTAGGTTTCAATCGTTACTTAGCAGTTGGAGGCAGTAGCATTAAACATTAAAAGTAAGGGGCTTTCCACGCAGCAGAACTCTATATTTGGCAGGGCAATGTATCCGAAGTGTGTAATAGTCCCTTTACAACAGCAAAGCAGGTGGTTTTCATTTGCTGTGCTTTTGGTCATGGGTCTTGATTATGTACTGTACAATAAGCTTTTGTCAGAGGGTGGCCATAAACACAGCTCCAGAAACGGACAATATTGCTAATTATAATGGTATAAGAATAATGATTGATGATGATAATGTTAATGTTGAGGATGATGAAGATCATGATGATAAATATAGTAATCAGGAAAATTATAATGTTGATGGTAGTGGTGATGACTTCAATGATGTCAATTATTGATGACCCAAAAAATGTATTGATGATGATGAAAGACCCTAACCATCTCTCTCTCTCTCTCTCTCTCTCTCTCTCTCTCTCTCTCTCTCTCTCTCTCTCTCTCTCTCTCTCTCTCTCTCTCTCTCTCTCTCTCTCTCTCTCTCTCTCTCTCTCTCTCTCTCTCTCTCTCTCTCTCTCTCTCTCTCTCTCTCTCTCTCTCTCTCTCTCTCTCTCTCTCTCTCTCTCTCTCTCTCTCTCTCTCTCTCTCTGTCTCTGTCTGTAGGGAGGAGGTCCAACAGAACTGTGTTCGTTGGAAGAAGAAGTTCTCCTTCATCTGTAAGATGAGTGCCAGTCCCACCACTGGAGTCCTGGACCCCTGCATCTGCAGGGTCTCTGTACGCAAGGTAACTACATCTCCCATCAACCCCTGCTATAGTATTTTACAGTGCCTAATGATGATACTCTACAGGTGACATTTTCTACTCAGTGAGAACAACCTACTCAGTGAGAAAAAGTTGCCTTGTGTCCTGTCTTTTTTAAATGGTATAGTTATATTGGGCATCTTTTTCCTCACTGCTTGTCATTGCCCAAGTTCTCTCTCTGCCTCAAAAGTGTGTCATAGGTACCTTATTACCAGATACAAGGTAATTGATCTATAATTACTCCTGTATAAGGCATTCTGTGGTAATGTAAGCCTACACCCTAACCTTTTACCTCTAACTCTGATGTAACTGAATGAGACCTTCCTACACCTTTCACACACCTACACACTGGATCAACCTTGGCAGGTGTTTTTCAATGTTTGAAATATGATTAGTTTCCTTAGTTCCCATTCCCAAATATACACACTGTTGCAGACAGCTTAGATCTGTCTATGGACTCTTTTGTTGCTTGTTGTTCACAATGCTAGTTATATTACTCCTCTCGTTACCATGGTATCAGCAAATATGGGATTGCGAAACATTTCCCTTTCACGTATCAGTAACGGCTGACTGGAGATCAGGGCATGGCTATAATCACACAGCTGCATATCTGCTATTATGACATGGAGTCCTCAGATCTCAGATCAGTTAATCTGTAGGGAGTGTAGCATACAAGTGCTCACTGTTAAAGCCACATTCTGTAATACTATTGAGCATGAAAAGCTTAACATGATCATTTATAATCAAACTGTTAAAAAATTATTCTTCCTTTGTTTTATTTAGTCTCCTCGTGTTAGAAATCACTTGAAATATGAATTCTAGCTGCTTAACTTTATGTACAATAATAGACTATAGAAGGAAAGAAAGTGTTTGTGCTCCATGCATTTCATCCACTTCTTCTTGTCACTGCAGGAGCTCAAAGGAGGAAAGACGTTTTCAAAGGTAAGACTAAAAAATGTCCTCTTTTAGCATGCCTCTACTAATGTTGTTTGGCTTCCCTGTTGGGCATTTCTGTACAGTTGACACACACACACACACACACACACACACACACACACACACACACACACACACACACACACACACACACACACACACACACACACACACACACACACACACACACACACACACACACACACACACACACACACACACACACACACACACACACACACACACACACACACACACACACACACACACACACTTGTTTTACTATCCTTGTGGGTACCAAACAATTGATTCCCATAACCCCTAAGCCTAACTCTAATGCTAACCCTAATTGTAACCCCTGAGCCTAAAATAGCAATTGTGCTTGTTTTACTGTCCTTGTGAGGACTTCTGGTCCCCACAAGGATAGTGTAAACCAAAAACATACACCATATGTACAGTATATCTGGAGCAGATGAGTCAGTGTGTGTGTGTGATACAGTACATTTTACAGCCCCAATAACAGTAAAACCACTGTGGTTAAAGTCATGTAAAAGGGAATTGGGTACAATGGATTGCCTACTAGTATGACGTACATGTGACAAAGCCTTGTGACACAGGATGGGACTTTTGGGGAAGGTGGGGAAAACAGTGCAGTGACGTGGACAACTCCTTCCTTACTGCTTTTCCAGCTGTAGTGTTTGTGGTTTATAGTGTTTCCACTAGTTGACAGTGACCCTGACCTAAGTTTTTAGGTGTGACCCAGTGACCTAAGTTTTTAGGTGTGACCCAGTCAGGTGTGACCCTGACCTAAGTTGTTAGGTGTGACCCAGTCAGCGATTAGTCACCTGGTGGACCATTACCAATAGACCCATTTCCCAGATGTGTCATTAAAAGTTGCACGCGCAGTTCGTCATCAGAAACCTCTTCATTTGCCTAGCAGTGGCTACGATCACATGCAACTTTAAATGGAGCTCATGCAAGTTAACAAACATGTTGTCACATGGTTATCGAGCTAGCAAGCCAGCGAGGCAAGGTAGAATATCGTAACTAGAGCTAGATAAAGCCGGTAGAATAATATACTTGTTGAACATAGCTATAGCCATCAGTCTTGTGTGTTTTCATGGTCATCTCTCACTGTTAAGTTTGTCAAGATCACGACTTTAGCATTAGGGTCATTCTTAAATTGCGGTAGCCTTGTTATTTTTTATCAATACAATATATTAAATACATTTTTTCACTTTCTAGCATTCAAAATAATAGCTAGATAACTTTAAATCCCCCAAACATGTCACGACAACTCTACACATCACTACTGAGACAAGACAATTTGCTTTCCCTAAGCACTTTAAACAATACATAAACATAAGGTTTTGCAGTATAAAGGACTTGCATTATGTTGTATTATTGATAATCATTTCGACATAAACAAAAACGTGTATGATCTGTAACTGCTTGTCATTAGAGAGTGTTTTTCATGGCTGCAAAGGCAAGGTAAGCAAATGCTTATTAATAAATAACTATTTTATTTACTAGTATAGTGTGTCCCTCAGCTTTATGTTATTGGTGTTACCGCCTTGAAAATAACTTATTACAAAGATATACAAGGACCTTGAGCATTCTCTCCAGTAGCAAACTGTTGTCATGGGATCTATAATTATTAGCTAATCACACCTTTTACTGCCATAAATCTGAGGATTCCATTGATAATTTGACGTCTAAATACAAAGTTAGTCAATTTAAATGAAGGGAAATAACATTGTGGGCAAAATTATTAATCATATCACTTTAGGGTATATATATATTTTTAAAGATTTATGACCTTAAATGGAGGCCACAAATGGTCAAATCTAAGAAAAATCGAATTGACCAAAAATGTCTCATTGGTGTAATCGTCATTGTTGTTACTATTGCTACTGGTGGCACAATGTTATCATAATGGTACAAACATGTTTAAGCCATTAAGCTACCATATTTGTTGATTTAGAATGGGAAGATGTACCCCCACACACAAACAAAAAATGATGCTTGCTTGTAAACAAAACATTGCTTAATAGGTCCTTTGGGTTTCTAGAAATGACTGACACATGGTAATAGCCTCTTCAAAGTGTGTAGACTTGTGCCTTAGAAGAGGTTCTGCATTTAGTCTCTTGCCTCAAAAGATTTAGTTGGGAAACAGATTGTCCTTTTTGATGTTGATAACAGTGCAAGGGAACTATGAAGCACTCATAGTGTAAAGAGACAGCGTAGAGGCCACACAGGATCCTAGTGATTCTAGTGCTGCTTATTGACAAGGCATGTGACTGGTGGCCTTCAAGTCTTTATGACACCAGTTTCTTTATGGAAGAGGAAAGTGTGACGACATGTGTGTGTGTGTGTGTGTGTGTGTGTGTGTGTGTGTGTGTGTGTGTGTGTGTGTGTGTGTGTGTGTGTGTGTGTGTGTGTGTGTGTGTGTGTGTGTGTGTGTGTGTGTGTGTGTGTGTGTGTGTGTGTGTGTGTGTGTGTGTGTGTGTGTGTGTGTGTGTGTGTGTGTGTGTGTGTGTGTGTGGCTGTCTGGATGTTATCATTGGGCTAGTGCTTCCCTGTCCCTCTCGTTTCCTCCATATTTGCTGACCCCGTTCATCCGGGAAGAAGGCACTGCACCGGAATGTCCGCTGAGTCAGCTGAAAGAACAGGAGAGAAAGTGAGAGACAGAGAGAGGGCACGTGGCATGGGAGGATAGAGGGTCTTTGACCTCTCCAGGCCTGTAGGAGTTTGACACAGAGGGACATAGGGACAAGAGGAAGTACTATAGAAAAGGTCTACTAGTTCTCTGTCTTCTGATGTGTTTGTCCAGTCCCTCTTCCTCTCAATAGTACAGGCCGATGTCTGCCCAACTAACTAACAGTCTTGCGGGCCAGACACATGGCACTCCACCCCAGTGTCTGTCAGAGATATAGTGGCTGTGGGAAGGGACCCCGCTTACAGTTTGTGAATGAAAATGGATAGTATAAGACAAGGTTTTCTGATCTGCACGTGTGCTTTGAAACCTTGTCTTCTGACCACATAAAAGGAAGGAGTAGGATAATATGGAGATTCTAGTGCGACTCAGTTTAGATGACCGGCGAGGCTGTTTGATTATAGCCCCCGAAAGCAGAAGTCTGGGGATATAAAAAAGAAAGGGGTAAAAAAGCAACACTGCACTTCTTTTACTGGTAAACATTAGTCAGCCGAACCACAACCGACACAATCATATGGTGTCTTGACCATGTTGCTGGACAAAACATATTGTGAGTGTGTGTGTGTGTGATTGCATTAAGCTTCCTCTCTAGTTTTAAAGCCGCTTTTTGCTCGAAACTTTATGATCTACCAGTGGTCTTTCCCAGGGGTCACTTGGTCACCAAATGTGTCCTCAAACAGGAGTGACTCACACTTACCTGTAACAATAATGACCATTACTGACCATGTGTAAAGTGGTAAAACGTGGACATAATGTGTAACTGATGAGCTTTGCTGCCACCTACCCACTGTATATGCCTGTCATAAAGATAACTTTACACAGTCATAATGAGCATGACATTACCAATAATAACATCTTATTTTATTTCACTAGGCAAGTCAGCCTACCCCGGCGACGCTGGGCCAATTGTGCACCGCCCTATAGGACTCCCAATCACGGCTGGATGTGATACAGCCTGGATTTGAACCAGGGACTGTAGTGACACCTCTTGCACCGAGATGCAGTGCCTTAGACAGCTGTGCCACTCGGGAGCTTCTAAAAAGCTATGACACCTCAAATACATGTCTTTAATAGACAAGGTTTGAGTTATCTTACACTATAAAACCAAGGCCTAGAAAAGGACTTACAATGAAGTTTCTATCATGGTTTCTGTTTTAACAGTGTCTGATGTGGTCTCATAAGCGACCATGGTGCCTTAATTGTGTAATTATGTCACAAGAGAGAGAGTCATGTGACTTCAAAGGCTCTATGTTGTCAGGGCAACAGCCTAAAAAGTAATGTTTACCCAAGGTTGAGTTTGTCTGTGTAATGGTTGTGAAAGCTGTCACAATATTTGCAGCTGCATTTATTGATCCAGCCATTTTGTGTGTAAGCTTACAAGATGGCGCCGACATACTTTGTTTCTAGCAAGGTACTGTTAGACATTGACTGCACTGCTGGAGCGAGAAACACAAGCATTTCGCTGCACCTGCTTAAACATCTGCTCATCTGTGTACGTGACAAATAAACTTTGATTAGATTTTTATCTATGGAGTGGAACATCCCTTTAAGTTAATAAACTATTATTATTAAATATTTATGTTATTATAAAGACCTCTGGGACATTTTCTGGAGCAGTTTGGAGATTGATTAAGATTGTAGCGAGAATTGAGTGAGTGGAATCCTGAACGCTAAACTAATTTATACAGTCCAATTTGTAAGTCGCTCTGGATAAGAGCGTCTGCTAAATGACTTAAATGTAAATGTAGAAGACAACAACTATAAGTAAAAAAAAAAAATCTATTGAAATCCTGCTGTAATTGTCTCTTAGTTGAACCAAGGGTACAACAGCACCGTACCTGGTCAGCAATGGTTTCACTGGCTGGTCACATATTATGTTATGGCATACAGTGCCTTCGGAAAGTATTCAGACCCCTTGACTTTTTCCAGTTTGTTACGTTACAGCCTTATTCTAAAATGGATTACATTTTTTTTAAATCCTCAGAAATCTACACACAATAACCCATAATGACAAAGCGTAAACAGGTTTTTAGAAAATTTTGCAAAACAGAAATACCTTATTTACATAAGAATTCAGACCCTTTGCTATGAGACTCGAAATTGAGCTCAGGTGCATCCTGTTTCCATTGATCATCCTTTAAATGTTTATACAACGTTATTGGAGTCCACATATGGTAAATTAAATTGATTGGACATAATTTGGAAAGGCACACACCTCTCGATATAAGGTCCCACAGTTGACAGTGCATGTCAGAGCAAAAACCAAGCCATGAGGTCGAAGGAATTGTCCGTAGCGCTCCGAGACAGGATTGTGTCGAGGCACAGATCTGGGGAAGGGTACTAAAACATTTCTGCAGCATTGAAGGTCCCCAAGAACACAGTGGTCTCCATCGTTCTTAAATGGAAGAAGTTTGGAACCAGCTGGCCGCCCGACCAAACTGAGCAATTGGGGGAGAAGGGCCTTGATCAGGGAGGCAACCAAGAACCCCATGGTCACTCTGACAGAGCTCTGTGGAGATGGGAGAATCTTCTAGAAGGAAAACCATCTCTGCAGCACTCCACCAATCAGGCCTTTATGGTAGAGTGGCCACTCCTCAGTAAAAGGCACATGACAGCCCAAGTTTTCCAAAAGGCACCTAAAGACTCTCAGACCAGGAGAAATAAGATTCTTTGGTCTGATGAAACCAAGATTGAACTCTTTGGCCTGAATGACAAGCGTCACGTCTGGAGGAAACCTGGCACCATCCCTACAGTGAAGCATGGTGGTGGCAACATCATGCTGTGTGGATGTTTTTCAGCAGCAGGGACTGGGAGACTCAGGAACAGAGAGATTCTTGATGAAAACCTGCTCCAGAGTGCTCAGGACCTTAGACTGGTGCGAAGGTTCACCTTTCAACAGGACAATGACCCTAAGCACACAGCCAAGACAATGCAGGAGTGGCTTTGGGACAAGTCTCTGAATGTCCTTGAGAGGCCCATCCAGAGCCCGGACTTGAACCTGATCGAACATCTCTAAAGAGACCTGAAAACAGCTATGCAGAAATGCTACCCATCCAACCTGATAGAGCTTGAGAGGATCTGCAGTGAAGAGTAGGAGAAACTTCCCAAATACAGATGTACCAAGCTTGTAGCTTCATACCGCAAGACGACTCGAAGGCTGTAATAGCTGCCAAAGTTGCTTCAACAAAGTACTGAGTAAAGGGTCTGAACCAGTTTTTGCTGTATCATTATGGGGTATTGTGTGTAGATTGATAAGGGGAAAAAAAACAATTTAATCAATTTTTGAATAAGGAGGAAAGGGTAAGAGGGAGAGGGCTAGGGGACAGGGGGAGAGACAGTAGTGAAAGAGAGAGGGGGTGGGGAGAGAGGAGGGAGAGGGCTAGGGGACAGGGGGAGAGACAGTAGTGAAAGAGAGAGGGGTGGGGAGAGAGGAGGGAGAGGGCTAGGGGACTGGGGGAGAGACAGTAGTGAGAGAGAGGGGGTGGGGAGAGAGGAGGGAGAGGGCTAGGGGACAGGGGGAGAGACAGTAGTGAAAGAGAGAGGGGGTGGGGAGAGAGGAGGGAGAGGGCTAGGGGACAGGGGGAGAGACAGTAGTGAGAGAGAGGGGGGTGGGAAAAGAGGTGGGAGAGGGCTAGGGGAC
This sequence comes from Oncorhynchus gorbuscha, assembly GCF_021184085.1. Classification (NCBI taxonomy): domain Eukaryota; kingdom Metazoa; phylum Chordata; class Actinopteri; order Salmoniformes; family Salmonidae; genus Oncorhynchus; species Oncorhynchus gorbuscha. The sequence continues at coordinate 72,292,087 of NC_060183.1, read as the reverse complement.
AGGGGACAGGGGGAGAGACAGTAGTGAGAGAGAGGGGGTGGGAAGAGAGGAGGGAGAGGGCTAGGGGACAGGGGGAAAGACAGCAGTGAGAGAGAGGGGGTGGGGTGGTGGGGAGAGAGGAGGGAGAGGGCTAGGGGACAGGGGGAGAGACAGTAGTGAGAGAGACAGGTAGAGATAATAGTGGGATAAGGGAGAGAGAGAGAGAAGGTAAGAAGACTGAGAGACATACATGAGGTAAGGGACATTAATAAATAGCCCCTAATCGAGTGTGAGTATTTACGGTTGGGTGACCTCACCAGCCTCCAATGCCAATAGTTATGTAATGGCACATTGGGGGGTGGTGGTGTGTGTGTATTAACCCTTTGCTCACTTACCCCCCAGTAAAGTAGAAAGACTGAAATGGCACGCTGAAAGCGTACACTCCATGCTTGATGTGTTTATACGCCCTTGTCTCTATATCTCATGGGTAGCTAGTTTGAAACCACACACACTGAAATAAAACATGCCTTATTACAATGGGGACCAGGTGTGTTAACACCTGACCATGGTACACAGTTTTCATCAAACATATTTGTTATCATTTCTCTATCACTCTCTCTCTCTGTCACTCTCTCTCTCTGTCACTCTCTCTGTCTCTCTCTCTCTCTCTCTGTCTCTCTCTCTGTCTCTCTGTCACTCTCTCTCTCTCTCTCTGTCTCTCTCTCTGTCTCTCTCTCTCTCCAGCTGGGCTTTGCTGACCTCAACATGGCAGAGTTTGCTGGCTCAGGCTCCACTGTGCGCTGCTGTATCCTCGAGGGCTACGACACTAAGAACACTCGTCAGGACAACTCCATTCTCAAGGTAACTACACATACAAACTCACACGTTCACATGAGCTTATCGAAACCCCATGTGCAAAGATGTGTCCTTTGTACACGTGGTGGCGAAACCCAGAGAGCAAGACCATGTTGAGACTTGTTCAGGAATGGTTCAGGTTGAATAAACAGTTTTCCTTCCCACTAGGCATTGGATAGGTATTTGCAGGGCCCCTAAATGGTTATCTGATGGATGAATAGAAAGATATTGCCAGGTGCCCCTCTCTTGGCTTATTTCTAACCTGACTCTTTTATAGAGCTTACTCACATACCATACATACTTTCATTTGACCATAGAAACATTGTATTACACTGAGGAAGTGAACAGTAGTTATTCTACTACAAAGGCTGCAGTGTTTTGTTGTAACAATATACAATGATGTTGATGGTGATTATGTTGGTGATGATAATGTTATTACAATTTTTTCTAGGTTACTATTGGAATTACACTTTTGTCGGGGGATCCTTGCTTCAAAACGTGAGTTGGACCTCTGGCGCCACCTCTTGGCCAAAATGTATACCATCAACGTAGCTTGCGAAATAGAGTCTAAAATATATTATTTTGTTGCTTTAAGTCACACTTAAGGAACACTGATAGGCGCTCTACCATTGACCTAATTCTACAAGATTACCTCCTCTCACTCTCATTCAAACTGGTTTTCTTAACCTTTGTCAACTTAGTACTTTTCATTCTCTTTAGTACCCATGGTTGTTTAGTTCTGCTGTGACAAATATGATCAAATATTACTTAATTAATCTGTGTTTTCAATGCTTACTTTGAACTTAATTACACAATGACCTTTGACCTTCTAGGCCCCCCAGCACAGCCAAGTCCATCTCGATCCCGGGCCAGGACCCCTCCCTGCAGCTGGACTGTAAAGGCGAGGGCACCGATGCCAACTCAAACCCTCCCCCAGGGGGCGTCATCAGGACATCATCAGGACGGCCCCTCAAACCCAGACTCCCCTCAGCTCCCCTCAACTCTGGTACAACAGACAATCACACCCAATCACAGCTGACTGTTTACACATGATGATTTATTTGTATCTATTTAATTTGATTGTTATTTCGATAAGTTGACTCCTGTGTTGTCTATATGGGGTGCCATTTGTAACACGCTACTGTGTATTTTGTGAAAAAGTGTAATTCTGTGCCACAGAAAGCTAACATCCTGTGTGTTGTGTTGTGGCTCCAGGTCTACCCGAGCAGTTGGAGCAGAGCCTGCCCAGCCCAGATGAGGTCTTCCACATAGGACACTCCCGGAACTCCAGCTATGCCAGCCAGCAGAGCAAGATATCAGGTCAGTCAGCCTCTTTTGGATTGCCATGTTGTGTATGTTGGTAGGAGAAGAGTGAAGCTGCCCCTAGGAGCTGATATCTGTTTTGCATTTTCCCCACTAATGGTCAAGGTTAGGTTTAGGGGGAAGTTTATCCTAGATCTTTACCTAGAGGAAACTTCGCACTGGAGCATTTTGACACGGGGCCATAGCTACTCAAGTCAGGGTCTCCATTCGCCCATAGATGACATCTTAGCCCTGGACAAACTCAATTAGGTTCCAGTGATTTGATCTAAAAAATTTCATGACGGGGGAGGATCATTATGGACAAATAATATCAAGTCTGGCATGGGGTTATATGATAACCCCATGTGTGTGTGTGTGTGTGTGTGTGTGTATAATTGACTTGTATGTCTTCCCATCCTCCCCTCTCCTCCAGGGTACAGTACGGAGCACTCTCGCTCCTCCAGCCTAACAGACCTTACACACCGGCGTAACACCTCCACAAGCAGTAGCACTTCTGGGGGCCTGGCCACCCCCACCCAGACCCCCCACGCACATGCACACGCCCTCGCCAACCCCCACCCTCTTGCAGCAGACCCCCAGACAACCGGAGAGCCTGGCACCAAGTGTGAGAGACCCCCGCGGCCACCGCGGCCCATCCTGCTCTCCAACAGACCCTCTAGGCAAGCTACAGCACACACACACACAAATATACACAGACACACACACACACAAATATACACACACACACATATATATTTAAGCAATAAGGCCCGAGGGGGTGTGGTATATGGCTAATATACCACGGCTAAGGGCTGTTCTTAAGTACGATGCAACGCCGAGTGCCTGGATACAGCCCTTAGGAGTGGTATATTGGCCATATACCACAAAGCCATGTTTTGTCATACCTGCGGTATACGGTCTAATATACCACGGTGGTCAGCCAAACAGCATTCACGGCTCGAACCACCCAGTTTATAAAAACACACACACCACACATATACACTGATTTTGCAAAACATTAAGAACACATTCCTAACATTGAGTTGCACCCCTGTTTTTGCCCTCAGAACAGCCTCAATTCATCAGGGCATGGACTCTACAATGTGTCGAAAGCATTCCACAGGGATGCTGGCCCATGTTCACTCCAATGCTTCCCACAGTTGTGTCAAGTTGGCTGGATGTCCTTTGGGTGGTGAAACATTCTTGAGACACACGGAAAAGTGTTGAGCGTGAAACTGCAGCGTTGCAGTTCTTGACACAAACCGGTGCGTCTGGCACCTGCTACTATCCCCCATTCAAAAGGCACTTAAATATTTTGTCTTGCCCATTCACCCCCTGAATCGTACACATACACAATCCATGTCTCAAATGTTTTAAGGCTTAAACATCCTTCTTTAACCTGTCTCCTTCCCTTCATCTACGCTGATTGAAGTGGATTTAACAGATGACATCAATAAGGGATCATAGCTTTCACCTGGATTCACCTGGTCAGTCTGTCACGGAAAGAGCAGGTGTTCTTAATGTTTTGTACACTCAATGTATATTTGTACACTCAATGTATATACAGTACCAGTCAAACGTTTGGACACACCTACTCATTCAAGGGTTTTTCTACATTTTCTACATTGTAGAATAATAGTGAAGACATAAAAACTATGAAATAACACATATGGAATCATGTAGTAAGCAGGAAAATATATGTTAGATTCTTCAAAGTAGCCACCCTTTGCCTTGATGACAGCTTTGCTCACTCTTGGCATTTTCTCAACCAGCTTCATGAGGTAGTCACCTGGAATGCTTTTCCAACAGTCTTGAAGGAGTTCCCACATATGCTGAGCACTTGTTGGCTGCTTTTCCTTCACTCTGCGGTCCAACTCATCCCAAACCATCTCAATTGGGTTGAGGTCGGGTGATTGTGGAGGCCAGGCCATCTGATACAGCACTCCTTCACTCTCCTTCTTGGTCAAATAGCCCTTACACAGCCTGGAGGTGTGTTGCTGATTAAGTGTGCCTTGAATTCTAAATAAATCACTGACAGTGTCACCTGCAAAGCAACCCCACACCATCACACCTCCTCCTCCATGCTTCACAGTGGGAACCACACATGCAGAGATCATCCGTTCACATACTCTGCGTCTCACAAAGACACGGTGGTTAGAACCAAAAATCTCAAATTTGGACTCATCAGACCAAAGGACAGATTTCCACCGGTCTAATGTCCATTGCTCATGTTTCTTGGCCCAAGCAAATCTCTTATTATTATTTGTGTCCTTTAGTAGTGGTTTCTTTGCAGCAATTCGACTTGGTATTTTACCAACCCTACTTTGTCACTACACACCTGATTGGCTCAAATGCATTAAAGAGGAAAAAAAATCCACAAATTAACTTTTAACAAGGCACACCTGTTAATTGAAATGCCTTCCAGGTTACTATCTCATGAAGCTGGTTTAGAGAATGCCAAAAGTGTGCAAAGCTGTCGTCAAGGCAAAGGGTGGTTACTTTGAAGAATCTAAAATCTATTTAGATTTGTTTAACACTTTTTGGGTTACTACATGATTCCATATGTGTTATTTCATAATGTTGATGTCTTCACTGTTATTCTACAATGTAGAAAAGAGTAAAAATTAAGAAATTACCCTGGAATAAGTAGGTGTGTCCAAACTTTTGACTGGTACTGTATATACACACACACATATATTTGTATTTCTTTGTCATGACATTTATTCCCAAAAATCTAAATTGTTGCTGGGCCAAAACCCCTGAATACAAAGAAAGGAAAAGCATGCAGACAGTAGACGCTACTCAGAAGTGCTTTATTCCTGCACCTCAACCAATGACTTTTTGGCAGTAATATATTGAACACCGTTTTGGTTGTACCGTGTCAAAAAAAGGTACACGTCAACTATGGAGACAAGTATGACCTGATTAGCATTCAATAGTTATAGCCTTGGTGAGACGTTCAGCACAATCACTGACGGCTGAGATAACAAACAACATCTGACCGAGGCTAACTGCATCACAGTCAACAACCTTTGAAAATAGCATCAATCAGATGTTGTTGGGTTAACCCTGTCATGTGACATGCCAGGAGGAAGAAGGACACGGTTGAGAGTCAACCCACCTGGGTGGATGATACGCGCATCGACGCCGACGACATCGTGGACAAGATTATCCAGAGCCAGAACTTTGCAGATGTCAGCAGCCATGAAGAAGGTAAGGGTAGGAAGAAGGTTGTGTTGATGGAACAGTGAGCATGACCACACAGTGATTATGTTTTGCTTCTCTCTCATCTCCTCACTGTTTTCTCCTCTACCTATTCTCTCCCTCTCTTTTTTGTCTTTAATTCTTGCTTCCATACACAGACAGCAACCTCAGATTGTTTGTCAGCAAAGATGGGACTACAGCCCTAAGTGGGTTACAACTGGGGAACAAGTGAGTTTGTGCATGCCAGAATGTCTGTGTACAGTATGTTATTACATGATCAAAAAGATCATTTATGATGGTAGTGAAATAAATAAATGAATCCCTTCCTCTTCTTCTGTGTTTGCTGTAGGGTGACTGCTGGCGTCTTTGAGCCAGTGGTGATCGAGAGCCACTAGCGATGAGTGTGTGTGTGAGTGTGTGTGTGTTCACACACAAGTGTTCACACACTTGTCCTGAGTTACACCACTTCAACAAACACCACTAAACTACATATGTAACCATTTCATGAGATATTGACGGTGATGGTGGTGGGAGGTGTAATTTATGAATAATCCATTCATGTAGAAAAGTTTTTATATTCATGCTTTCATCTGGGGGACCATAAGTGTAAAGTGTGCCAACTACTTGATAGAGAGAGAAATGGGAAAACATTGCACCGTGGGAGTTGTAGTGAAACACTGAAAATCAGGAAAAAGCTTGCCACACAAGTTGCGTTGGAGGCAAATGTGGCTGCCTCAAAAAGTTGGAATGTTATGATTTACCCTGTTTGTATCATTTTTGAACAATGTTTGTGTATGATAATGGTTGGGGATACATTTAGTTATTCAAATAACAAATATACATTCAAATGAGGGGAGATTACATTATCAAAGAAGGACTTGGTTACAAACTACTAAATAGAGAAATTGAACAGGCCATTTGAACTAGGCTTGAATGGGTGGTTTTCAATGTGAAATGTTCTATATTTGATGACCCCTTGCAATCCCCCGATTTCAGAAACCGTACCAGACCTGGGGTCAAAATGACGGTATAGCCCAAAGAACCTATGTTATAGAATAAAATTATATATACATTATAGAATATATTATAAATGACAGAATGTTTTAGAATATAGGCTTATATATAATATGATCATAGATCATGTTGAAATACGGACCTCAGAAAGAGAAACGAGTGCACATATGGCTGGCCATATGCAACTGTACATACGGCATGGTCAATGATTCATCCATTACTCTAGTCTAGGTAAATGCAGGCATGATTGGTAATCAATTACTGTGGTATAGGTAAATTCAGGAAGGATTGGTAGTCAATTACTGTGGTATAGGTAAATGCAGGAAGGATTGGTAATTGATTACTGGAGTCTAGGTAAATGCAGGCAGGATTGGTAATCGATTACTGTAGTCTAAGCCCTTGATCCTCTCCTCCCCTGGGTCTTGTACATAGTCTTCTTTACATCCGTAATGTGAGACACTATCCTCAAGCTCACCAGCTGGCCTGGTGACTATACTGTAAGTGGAAAAGTTGGAAAATCAGAGGGGGACATTCCTGTCCTTGTTGTCTGTCTGTCTGTCTGTCTGTCTGTCTGTCTGTCTGTCTGTCTGTCTGTCTGTCTGTCTGTCTGTCTGTCTGTCTGTCTGTCTGTCTGTCTGTCTGTCTGTCTGTCTGTCTGTCTGTCTGTCTGTCTGTCTGTCTGTCTGTCTGTCTGTCTGTCTGTCTGTCTGTCTGTCTGTCTGTCTGTCTGTCTGTCTGTCTGTCTGTCTGTCTGTCTGTCTGTCTGTCTGTCTGTCTGTCTCAGTAGTTTTGTCCCTCGACTTTCGCTCATTTGTCCTGTATGTCAGACCCAATTATTTTGTGTCACCATGCCCATGACATCCCTCCATGTTGTCAAGGGACTGTCGCTCATTTGTCCTGTATGTCAGACCCAGTTATTTTGTGTCACCATGTCCATGACATCCCTCCATGTTGTCAAAGACTGGAGTTGTCAATTAATTAAGTTTCTGGGAGAGAAAAAAAATCTTCTTGATCTGCAAGGAAGCCCTTTTGTATTTGTGTTCTCAACAAATCAATGCTTACAGTGAGACTCAAAAAGGAAACTCGACTGCATATTATTTCAAATATGCTTTCTCAATGCAAGCCAGGTCACTGATTTTGATTGAGTGGGGGCCCTTAAATGGTTTGGTTACTGAAGTGGGTTACTAAAGATGGCTGGCTAACTTAGTAATCCTTCTTTGTGAAATACCTTCTATGTGGGCTTGGCTAGAACTGTCCAACTGTTGCCCTTCCACTATAAGCCTCAATATCACCAGTCGTTATCAAGCGTAATGAACTGACAATTGAATAAGGGCTCTAATGATAAAACTGACAGTGGTATCTGGTCATCTTCATTTAATTGAACAAGCTATTCTATTTGCAGGGGAGAAATGTAATTTTATTTCTGTCGCCCCCGGATTTTGATCCCGTTAGAAGAACATTGCATTGTGGGTATGGTGTAGTCAGAGCCAATCAGAGCTAACAATGGAGGATTTTGAGTAGAAACTCCCCTCTCATCCCCAAATGACAATGGCCTCTTGTATGTGTGTTTGTGCCTGCGCATATCTGTTTTAGGGAGGGAGTGGAAAAGAGGAAATGTCCATGTGTGTGTGTGTACTTCTGTGTGTGTGTGTGTACTTGTGTGTGTGTGTGTGTACTTCTGTGTGTGTGTCTATGTGTGTGTCTGTGTGTGTGTCTGTGTGTGTGTCTATGTGTGTGTGTGTGTACTTCTGTGTGTGTGTCTATGTGTGTGTCTGTGTCTGTGTGTGTGTCTGTGTGTGTGTCTGTGTGTGTGTCTGTGTGTGTGTGTGTACTTCTGTGTGTGTGTGTGTACTTCTGTGTGTGTGTGTGTGTACTTCTGTGTGTGTCTATGTGTGTGTGTGTGTGTGTGTGTGTGTACTTCTGTGTGTGTGTCTATGTGTGTGTCTGTGTCTGTGTGTGTGTCTGTGTGTGTGTGTGTACTTCTGTGTGTGTGTGTGTACTTCTGTGTGTGTGTGTACTTCTGTGTATGTGTCTATGTGTGTGTGTGTGTACTTCTGTGTGTGTGTCTATGTGTGTGTCTGTGTCTGTGTGTGTGTGTGTGTGTGTGTGTGTGTGTGTACTTCTGTGTGTGTGTGTGTACTTCTGTGTGTGTGTCTATGTGTGTGTCTGTGTGTGTGTCTGTGTGTGTGTCTGTGTGTGTGTCTGTGCGTGTGTCTGTGCGTGTGTCTGTGCGTGTGTCTGTGCGTGTGTCTGTGCGTGTGTCTGTGCGTGTGTCTGTGTGTTAGCCTGTCTTTTCACTCTCCACCTTATGTCATTGTCATTGTAGATGCTGTATGCATACTGTATGTGAAAAAAAAGAAACAATGAATGCATAAACTTTAACTTCACTGACGTGCATACACATGCATGGGGAAATGTTGACAGGTTTTCTTAGCTTCATGTGTATGTGTCAAGTTGATGGACCATTCAACTCTATTTCATCAACTTTGATTATACAAGCCCTCTGTAACACAGTGAATCTGTATTTTAGCGTGAGCTTCTTTTACAACGAAACCAATTGATTTCTTTCATTACACTGTTACACTGTCTATCTCGTAGTAGTGTAGTCCCAAGTATTTTATTCATGGTAATGGTTATAATAATATTATAATAATAATAATAAATGCCATTTAGCAGACGCTTTTATCCAAAGCGACTTACAGTCATGTGTGCATACATTCTACGTATGGGTGGTCCCGGGAATCGAACCCACTACCCTGGCGTTACAAGTGCCATGCTCTACCAACTGAGCTACAGTGTCAAACACTTGATTCATATTTGACTTGTTTTAACTTTTACCAGCTGGCTGGTTTATTTGTTCTATGCAGCAGAGATGTATTGGTAAACCTGTACCTGTGCTCTATTTTGAAACATTGAAAAATCAAGTATACAAAAAAAAATTATACACTAAAGAGTTGTAATAATTGGTTATTTCTGATTCCCATGCTACTGTTTTTATTTTTACAAGAGGGCTCATTGTATATTTCCTAAATTGTTTGGGTTCTGTTTTCGTACATTCTTGACTATTTGTAACCTGTGATTCTTCTAACAAACGAGTTGAACCAATATGTTAACATGAGGTTCTGCTGTCATGAATGGAGCGCTAAGGATTTTCTGCTGCTTATTTGAAATATGAATTAATCAACACATCACTATGGAGGGTGAGGTTTCTCTGATGCAACACATCACTATGGAGGGTGAGGTTTCTCTGATGCAACACATCACTATGGAGGGTGAGGTTTCTCTGATGCAACACATCACTATGGAGGGTGAGGTTTCTCTGATGCAACACATCACTATGGAGGGTGAGGTTTCTCTGATGCAACACATCACTATGGAGGGTGAGGTTTCTCTGATGCAACACATCACTATGGAGGGTGAGGTTTCTCTGATGCAACACATCACTATGGAGGGTGAGGTTTCTCTGATGCAACACATCACTATGGAGGGTGAGGTTTCTCTGATGCAACACATCACTATGGAGGGTGAGGTTTCTCTGATGCAACACATCACTATGGAGGGTGAGGTTTCTCTGATGCAACACATCACTATGGAGGGTGAGGTTTCTCTGATGCAACACATCACTATGGAGGGTGAGGTTTCTCTGATGCAACACATCACTATGGAGGGTGAGGTTTCTCTGATGCAACATATCATCAGATATTTGTCATCGCTTTTCAGCCACTATATCACCTACATTTTGTGGGTTGAAGAACTTGGTAGGTAAGAGGATGGCAGTCAAGACAGATTGCTCTCTGAAAGACCGAGTACTGTAAATCACTTTCATTGTTCAATCAGATATTAAAAATCAATCATTTCTTTGAATATCATAATTTGCAAACTCACATGGACCTTTCCTAAGGCTAATCAGCTCAGTAGGTAGGGGAACCAGAATTTAATGGGGACCAGATATACCATTCCTCTGTCTGAACCTTGGCTGGTATGATATTCATGATAACAGCACTTAGGTCTGGACTACTAACTTAACATAACATTTTATCTATTTCAATTATTTATCCTCTATTTCTTTTATTTTTGTTCATCTTTGTAAAGGGATTTTAAAACTATGCACATGAGTCCAAGACTCTCCGAGAGGTCCACCCAAACTCATGACCTTAAGAATTATAATATTAATAATAAGAGATGTATATGATTTAAAAAGTCAACAGTTAATGAATTTATATCAATAGACGACTATTGAAATTACAATTTTTCTGATTTTCCAGAATTATTTAGACATTTATTGTAAACACACACACAGGTATTGCTCCAAAGTTTTCATCTTTTTTTTTCTCCTAAAATGCATTTGTTCTATCACATTCAACTCACATGTGGAGGGACACTGTGACATGATGAATTGGAACTATATCTGTACACACATTGTAATGTTTCCTATTCAAGATGGTAAATGTCTATTTGAACAATTTAAATATTTTGGGGAAATAAAGCTGTTGTTGGGTATCTAAAAAAACTTGTTGGCTGATTTATTACACATTCATAATACAATGTACCTCTCAATTTCATATATGAGGCCATACAGTAACTCCATAATGATCATGCTGTTACTTTGACTCCATCTTGTAGTGGAATTATGTCTGAGTTACAAGTATACAGTATCTCCAAGACACAACAATCACTTACATGTGATTAAGCAATGAATCATCTAGCTGGTACCACTATCATTCACATTTACCAAGGAACATGTTGCAATAGTAATTTCAACTAAGCTTCCGGAGGACCTATAATCCTTTTACTCCCCCTCTCTACCTTCTGTTCCTCTGTATTTTCTGCTAAAGACACTTTCTATCGCTCTAAATTTCAAGCTTCTCCCTCTAACCTAGGAGTCTCTTTTCCACCTTCTCCTTCCTCCTTAATCCTCCACATATTCTCACTACTGGTGCCCCCCAGGGCTAGGTTCTAGGTCCTCTCCTCTTCTCTCTAAACACCAAGTCACTTGGCTCCGAAATATATTCTCACATGGTGTCTCCTATCATTGGTATGCGGATGACACTCAAATACTTTTCTCCATCCCCCCTTCTGACACCCAGGTGGCGACACGCATCTCTGCGTGCCTGACAGATATCTCCAGATGGATGTCGGACCACCACCTCAAGCTCAACCTCGGCAAGACAGAGCTGCTCTTCCTCCTGGGGAAGACCTTCCCGCTCTAAGACCTCTCCATCACGGTTGACTCCACGGTGTCCCCTCCCAGAGTGCAAATAACCTTGGTGTGACCCTGGACCCTGCCGTTCTCTGCAAACATTAAAGCCGTGACTTGCTCCTGCAGATACATACTCTACAACATCCGTAGAGTACGACCCTACCTCACACAGGAAGCGGCGCAGGTCCTAATCCATGCACTTGTAATTGCCCATCTGGGTTACGACAACTCACTGTTGGCTGGGCTCTTCGCATGTGCCATCAAACCCATGCAATTTAGCGAGAACGTTGCAGCCCACCTGGTGTTCAGCCTTTCCAAGTTCTCCCATGTCATCTCGCTCCTCCGCACACTCCACTGGCTTCCAGTCGAAGCTTGCATCCACTACAAGACCATGGTACTTGCCTACGGAGCAGCAAGAGCAACTGCCCCTCATTACCTTCATGCTATGTTCAAACCCTACACACCAAACTGAGTACTCTGTCCTGCTACCAGTTGGCCCTCCCACCCCTATGGAAGGACAGCTCCCACTCAACCCAGTCAAAGCTCTTTGTTGTCCTGGCACCACAATGGTGGAATCAGTTCCCCCTTAAGATAGGACAGCAGAGTCCCAGCCCATCTTCTAAAAACATCTGAAACCCTACTTCTTCAAAGAGTATCTTAAATAATCCCACAGCAACCCCCCCTCGCACCCCCCCCTCACCTCACCCCCATTTTTTAAGCAGAACATTTTTATTTTGTGAACTAACACTCGCACTTGACTCTTTTCCTTCTTACTTGCTCAATTTGCTGATAGCTACGTTGAGGAAAAATGTACTTACAATGACTGTGATATGTGGGTTTAATTTTTTGACCCCTTTTTCTCGCAAATTTCATGGTATCCAATTGATAGTTACAGTCTTGTCTCATCGCTGCAACTCCCGTACGAAATCAGGAGAGGCGAAGGTCGAGAGCCGTGCGTCCTCCAAAACACAACCAAGCCGCACTGCTTCTTGACACAATGCCTGCTTAACCCGGAAGCCAGCCACACCAATGTGTCGGAGGAAACACATACCTAGCTATCTTTATATGAATGCACTAACTATAAGTCGCTCTGGATAAGAGCGTCTGCTAAACAACTCAAATGTAAAGTGTTCATGTTTAGGTGGCATGGTATTACTCTACTATGGCTGGTTAAATCGATGCCAATTTGAAAATGCAATGTTATATTGAAAGGCGAAATTGCATTTATATTTTCATATCATTGCGCATTTAATCCGATAAACCATTGTTTGTACCTTTGCTGGCTTTTTGACTCCCCCATAAGCTATGGTGTGCAGGTACAGTATGTCTATTGCACTTTGCTGGCTCTTTGGCACTCCAATAAACTATTGTGTGCAAGTACCGCAATTGCACCACGTCAGTATACATTTATTTTCCTAGATGCTTCTCTTGTGACATTTTGTGGTTGGCCTCCCCCACATTGCCTTTACATTTCAATCGCACTGTTAAACTGAACCTCTGAGATTCAGATTGATTAGAGCCCTTCATCTCAGTTTAATGAACTGTATTATGGTCATCCATGGCTTCCTGTTTCACTGGGGTATAAAAATTAGGTAACACGCATGTACAATCCATTTGTCATCCATTACCACGGGGAAAGGCAAAAATCTTTCAAACAAAGAGACAAATTGTTGTTGACCTTCATAAAAATCTGTCAGGTGCAGGAGAGCAGAGAGTTGTGAACAGGTGCACACTTTATATAGACAGGAGAAACCAACAGACGGACACCACTGCGTCAAAACCTCCAGCCAATTGGCAAAAGTGCAAAATGAGCAAGCAGTCACAATAATTATGTTCAAACAAATAAACATACCTCGTGACAAAACACGGAATAATATGAACACCAGTCTGGTGAGTCAAACATGACACGTAACACAAACAATGTCACACAAAAACATGAGGGGGAACAGAGGAATAAATACATGCAGTGTGATTGGGAAATGCAATCCAGGTGTGCAAAACAAGACAACACAAATGGATCAATGAAAAATGGAGCGGCGATGGCTAGAAAGCCGGTGACGTCGACCGCCGAAGGCCGCCAGATAAAGGAGAGGAGCCAACTCCGGCAGAAGTCGTGACAAATGGGTTACAAAACAATAGCTAAAAAACAAAATACCACTTACCACTATTAGGGCAATATGATGGCACCTCATCTCAAACTCCTACAAAACATTGAGGTTTCTACTTTTTCTAGTGTTCTCTCATTTTCTTACTCAGTTGTTTCGTGCATTACTTCATACACCCAGGAAAAGATGTTGGAATATGAAGCGCTGGGTGCTCACCGTCCACCCGGCCTTCTCGGGCTGCCTCGGAGAGAGAAAAAGGAGACGCCGACAGAGTAGCAGACGTGTCGGGGTCTTAGTGAGATTAAGACGCTGGGCGACCTGTCCTTCATTACCGAGAATACTACTCGCCAATGTTCAATCATTAATTAATCAACTTGATGAACTCAGAGTGAGGATCTCCTTCCAGAGGGACATTGGATTCTGCAACATACTTCTGAGACTTGGCTTTCCTCTGAACATTCAGTGGGTTTTACAGTTTTTCTAGTGGATAGGAAGCAGGCTCTCTCTGGCAAGAACAAAGGCGAGGGGCTCTGCTTTATGACCAACAACGTGTGGTGCTATGGGGTTAACGCACAGGAACTTGCGAGCTTCTGCTCTCCTGACTTGGAATACTTGATTCAGAGTGTTTAATAGTCACATGTATAGGGTTGCAGGTGTGATTGCACCACAGACAGATCTCTCACCAAGTAAAATCGGGGGCCGAACCAGCGACCTCTCGACCACCAGCCCAAGCTCCTAACTGCCAGGCCAGCAACCTCCAAGATCCCCCTCACAGTTCCCCAGAGAGCTGCTTCTCAACCATCCAAGACTCCCCCACAGTCCCCCCCCTGAAAAACCTCCCCCTCCACTCCACTCCCCGTCCCCAAACCCCACGGAAGACGTGTGTAAGTCATTCAAATGTATTAACCCTCGCAAATCCTCATCGATGGGGCTGCTGTGGAGACGGTCAAAAATGTCCCCCCCCGCTCCCCCAATCTTCCTTTATCATTGCCAGAATTGTTAATATGCATGGCATTGGCACCGGGTTCTATGTTCATATGAGATGGAAATAGAGGCCTTACACGGTAGGGTTGGCATTGAAAGAATAATGGATATGCAAAAAAAGTACTCATACAGTCCCTTCAGAAAGTATTCATACCCCTTGACTTATTCCACATTTGTTGTTACAGCCAGAATTCAAATGGATTAAACAAAAAAATCCTCACCCATCTACACACAATACCCCATAATGACAAAGTGAAAACTTTTTACATTTTAGCAAATGTATTGAAAGTGAAATACAGAAATATCTTATTTACATAAGTATTCACACCCCTGAGTCAATACTTTTTAGAAGCACCTTTGGCAGCGATTACAGCTGTGAGTCTTCCTTGGTATGTCTCTAAGAGCTTCCCACACCTGGATTGTGAAACATTTGCCCATTATTCTTTTCAAAATGAATCAAGCTCTGTCAAATTGGTTGTTGATCATTGCTAGACAACCATTTTCAGGTCTTGCCATAGATTTTCAAGTAGATTTAAGTCAAAACTGTAATGTACCACTCAGGAACATTTACTGTGTTCTTGGCAAGCAACTGTTATGCAGGTGAGTGAGGACCCAAAAGCGACTTAACAGAAACTGAGTTTATTTAAGTCCAAACAGAGATAACATAATCCTCAATCCTTTACAGGAAATGTCCAAACGGGAAAAACAGAAATCCTCTAGTTGTTGAGGGGAATTGCAGGATAAGCGGCAACAGACTGCAGGTCCCTTCGGGTAGGCGCGGGCCGTAGCGGACAGAGACACCTGCTCACACGCAGCATCTGATGATAAGGCAAAACACGACAGGACGGAACAAGAACACAGCAAACAGCAAACAAGAATCCGACAAGGACAGAGGCAGAAACCGAGAGAGAAATATAGACCTAATCAGAGGGCAAAATAGGGGACAGGTGTGAGAGAGTAAACGAGGTCGTTAGGAGAATGAGGAACAGCTGGGAGCAGGAACGGAACGATAGAGAGAGAGAGGGAATGAAACCTAATAAGACCAGCAGGGGGAAACGAATAGAAGAGAAAGCACAGGGACAAGACATGACAATATATGACAATACATGACAGCAACTCCAGTGTAGCTTTGGCCTTGTGTTTTAGGTTATTGTCCTGCTGAAAGGTGAATTCATCTCCCAGTGTCTGGTGGAAAGCAGACAACCAGGTTTTCCTCTAGGATTTTGCCTGTGCTTAGCTCCCTTCCATTTCTTTTTTATCCAGAAAAGCATACCCGTAGCATGATGCAGCCACCACTATGCTTGACAATATAGAGAGCGGTACTCAGTAATGTGTTATATTTTCCCCAAAAAGTTTGTTTTACCGCATTTTTTGCAGTATTACTGTAGTGCCTTGTGGCAAACAGGAAGCATGTTTTGGAATATTTTTATTCTTTACAGGCTTCCTTCTTTTCACTTTGTGGAGTAACTACAATGTTGTTGATCCATCCTCAGTTGCTTTCTCCTATCACAGTCATTAAACACGACCAATAGGCAACCTTCTTTGCCTTTCTTCTTTGGTCTGATCTGGACCAAGTCTGAACCAATCATAGACATCTATGTTTGGTTCAGATTTTGTCCGGTCTGGACTAGCCTTGATTTGACCCAAACATTAACGTCTATGAATTTTTTAAACTTTCATTCCGAAACAAAAACTAAACTGATTTCAACGTCTGAAAAACATACACCTATTTTCCCCTTTCATTCAGAACCTAAATTTAACCTAACTTTTACATCTGGAAAAAATGGCTATTTTTTACATCTTTCAACGTAATTTTGCTTACTGGGACTATTCTTGTAGGGGCAGCAATTTTTTTGGTCTAGCCTAGGGCGGCAGAACGGCCCAGTCCTGCTTCCAACCTAGTGTCACGTTCGTCGTAACAAGGAGACCAAGGCGCAGCGTGATATGAATACATCTTCTTTTAATAAACGAAGAACACTTAACTATACAAAACGAACGTGACTCTATATAACACGAGTGCTGAAACAGGCAACTACACATAGACAATAACCCACCAAATACCCAAGGGATATGGCTACCTAAATATGGTCCCCAATCAGAGACAACGATAAACAGCTGCCTCTGATTGAGAACCAATCTAGGCAACACAGACTAGAAACAACCCCATAAACATACAAGAACCCAAGACAGGACAAAAACACATCACCCTCGTCACACCCTGACCTAACCAAAATAATAAAGAAAACAAAGAATACTAAGGTCAGGGAGTGACAGTAACCCATACATATATGGGAGGGTCTGGGTGGGCATCTAACCTTGGAGGCTTCGGTTCTGGACACCGCCCCCCTTCTTTACACTGAGGGCTGGGGACCGTCGCTGGACACCCCGGGCTGGGGACCGTCGTGGGAGGTTCCAGACTGTAGCCTGTCGTGGGAGGTTCCGGACTATGGCCCATCATGGGAGGTTCCGGTCAGGGTACTGTCGCCGGACGCTCTGGACTGGGTACTGTCGCCGGACGCTCTGGACTGGCGAGGCACACTGTAGGCCTAGTGCGTGGTGCCGGCACTGGTGGTACCGGGCTGGGGACACGCACCTCAGGGCCTCTCTGGACAGTTCCAGAGTCTCGTCTCGTGCCACCTGTTACTTCCTGGCCTGCCGAGCCTCCAGAACCTAGGGTTAATAACCCACCTTGCTACTCCGGGGAAGAGGAACAGGGAGTACTGGACCCTGGAGGCACACTGAAGGCCTGGTGCCGGAACTGGTGGTACCGGGCTGGGGACACGCACCTCATGGCGAGTGCGTGGAGGGGGAACAGGGAGTACTGGACCCTGGAGGCACACTGAAGGCCTGGTGCCGGAACTGGTGGTACCGGGCTGGGGACATGCACCTCAGGGCGAGTGCGGGGAAGAGGAACAGGGTGTACTGGACTGTGGAGGTGCAGTGGAGGTCTGGAGTGTAGAGCTGACACAACCCGCCCTGGCTGGATGTTTATTTTCGCCCTGCATTTGCTGGCACAGAACGCACTGTGAAGAAACTTAACAAACTATACAAAACGAACGTGACGCTATGAAATATGAGTGCTGAAACAGGCAACTACACATGGACAATAACCCACCAAAAACCCAAGGAATATGGCTACCTAAATATGGTCCCCAATCAGAAACAACGATAAACAGCTGCCTCTGATTGAGAACCAATCTAGGCAACCATAGACAAACACCTAGACTTGAAACAACCCCATAAACATACAAAAACCCTAGACAGGACAAAAACACATATATCACCCTCGTCACACCCTGACCTAACCAAAATAATAAAGAAAACAAAGAATACTATGGTCAGGGCGTGACACCTAGGCTATCTGAGATAATCTAAAGAAGTTTCAGGGCTTCCAACTTTTGACAAAGGTTTGGAGTGAGATTTGCTATGTGAATTTCATTGCTCAATGGCACAACCCCTAGACGGGGTTCTGGGTGTCCTCTCCCAGGAAAACTGTACTGTTTTAAAGCTCATTTCCTGCAATTCTACATATTCTGACATGGTTTAAGCCTATGACCAGGGTGGAAAATAAAATGAAAAAATCCAGAGGTCAGGTGTATTTAGGACGACTGTTACTTTGAGTATGCTAATATTTGTACTCTACATCTTTTTTTTTGGGTGGTTTGAAACTTTATTCAGACAGTAATTAAATGAGCTGGGGAGACAGGAAAATGGGAGAAACAGTAGAATGCAGGGATTGATCCCTGGTGAAAAGCTGTATGTGACAGGGAGTGTTACCACTACACCAAAGCTCTGCACAAGAATGACTGATATTAACAATTGATGGCATTGGGTAACCAAATCATATTCTCCTCAATATTCAGTTGATTTATGCCTACTAGTTGAAGATCCTTGCCATCATATTACTCTACAGAGACAAAATATTATGCATTTGTGAGTTGTGAGTCTCCCTAAAATGTTGAAAATGATATTTGATTCCTGGAGCATTTAATATCCAAAGCTTATTTCTATGACTTATTCTAAACTGTCCATGAATGGCTGAAATAATACATAGCCTCATATAATATATTTTGTAAATACATAGTAGGCATATCAGATTTTAAATATGTGAATTCACTGGCAACATTGGAAAGAAGTGGAATAATAAAACAAGTGTGGGGAATAACAGTAGTGTTCTTGCTGACAAGCACAGTAATTACCCTATATTGTTACCCTATAGAATCCCCCATTGTTAAGAATGAGAATTGTTCCACTGATCAGACTAAATCAAGCAAATAAATCAAGCAAAGCCCCATTTACTACCCACCACTGCAACCTGTATGCTCTCCTTGGCTGGCCCTCACTTCATATTCATCGCCAAACCCACTGGCTCCAGGTCATCTATAAGTCTTTGCTAGGTAAACCCCCACCTTATCTCAGCTCACTGGTCACCATAGCAGCACCATAGCAGCAACCACCAGCATAGCAGCACGCGCTCCAGCAGGTATATTTCACAGGTCATCCCCAAAGCCAACACTTGCTTTGGCTGTCTTTCCTTCCAGTTCTCTGCTGCCAATGACTGGAACGAATTGCAAAAATCACTGAAGCTGGAGACTTATATCTCCCTCTCTAACTTTAAGCATCAGCTGTCAGAGCTGCTTACCGATCACTGGACCTGTACAAAGCCAATCTGTAAATAGCACACCCAACTACCTCATCCCCATATTGTTATTTATCGTCTTGCTCTTTTGCACTCCAGTATCTCTAGTTGCATATCATCATCTGCACATCTATCACTCCAGTGTTAATGCTCAATTGTAATTATTTTGCCTCTATGGCCTATTTATTGCCTACCTCCCTACATTTGCACACACTTTGTGCAAATGTAGAAACTCCAGTTAATAGTCCTGCACCCAAAAAGACACAGAAAGAATTGTCTTTGCGCGAACTACAGGTCAACATAATCTATGCTGTCTCTGCAAAGATAAACTAAAGAGCCAATGGTCTGGAGAAAATGATACACGAAAACACAATTTTTTTTGTTGACCTCGAGACCTCTTTGACTCATGCATATGAGTATCGAAGAGCGTAAACATACAAACACTGCAACCTCTGATAAATGCACTACACAGGATAAGACCTCCGGAGGAACATCTGGCAGAACGCCCAAAATATGTTTTTAAAATTAAAATAGGAGACAGAGCCAGTCACATGTCAAATCAAATCAAATTTTATTTGTCACATACACATGGTTAGCAGATGTTAATGCGAGTGTAGCGAAATGCTTGTGCTTCTAGTTCCGACAATGCAGTGATAACCAACAAGTAATCTAACTAACAATTCCAAAACTACTGTCTTATACACAGTGTAAGGGGATAAGGAACATGTACATAAGGATATATGAATGAGTGATGGTACAGAGCAGCATACAGTAGATGGTATCGAGTACAGTATATACATACATATGAGATGAGTGTGTAGACAAAGTAAACAAAGTGGCATAGTTAAAGTGGCTAGTGATACATGTGTTACATAAGGATGCAGTCGATGTTGTAGAGTACAGTATATACATATGCATATGAGATTAATAATGTAGGGTAAGTAACATTATATAAGGTAGCATTGTTTAAAGTGGCTAGTGATATATTTACATCATTTCCCATCAATTTCCATTATTAAAATGGCTGGAGTTGGGTCAGTGTCAATGACAGTGTGTTGGCAGCAGCCACTCAATGTTAGTGGTGGCTATTTAACAGTCTGATGGCCTTGAGATAGAAGCTGTTTTTCAGTCTCTCGGTCCCAGCTTTGATGCACCTGTACTGACCTCGCCTTCTGGATGATAGGGGGGTGAACAGGCAGTGGTTCGGGTGGTTGATGTCCTTGATGATCTTTATGGCCTTCCTGTAACAACGGGTGGTGTAGGTGTCCTGGAGGGCAGGTAGTTTGCCCCCGGTGATGCGTTGTGCAGTCCTCACTACCCTCTGGAGAGCCTTACGGTTGAGGGCGGAGCAGTTGCCGTACCAGGCGGTGATACAGCCCGCCAGGATGCTCTCGATTGTGCATCTGTAGAAGTTTGTGAGTGCTTTTGGTGACAAGCCGAATTTCTTCAGCCTCCTGAGGTTGAATAGGCGCTGCTGCGCCTTCTTCACGACGCTGTCAGTGTGAGTGGACCAATTCAGTTTGTCTGTGATGTGTATGCCGAGGAACTTAAAACTAGCTACCCTCTCCACTACTGTTCCATCGATGTGGATAGGGGGTGTTCCCTCTGCTGTTTCCTGAAGTCCACAATCATCTACTTAGTTTTGTTGACGTTGAGTGTGAGGTTATTTTCCTGACACCACACTCCAAGGGCCCTCACCTCCTCCCTGTAGGCCGTCTCGTCGTTGTTGGTAATCAAGCCTACCACTGTTGTGTCGTCCGCAAACTTGATGATTGAGTTGGAGGCGTGCGTGGCCACGCAGTCGTGGGTGAACAGGGAGTACAGGAGAGGGCTCAGAACGCACCCTTGTGGGGCCCCCGTGTTGAGGATCAGCGGGGAGGAGATGTTGTTGCCTACCCTCACCACCTGGGAGCGGCCCGTCAGGAAGTCCAGTACCCAGTTGCACAGGGCGGGGTCGAGACCCAGGGTCTCGAGCTTGATGACGAGCTTGGAGGGTACTATGGTGTTGAATGCCGAGCTGTAGTCGATGAACAGCATTCTCACATAGGTATTCCTCTTGTCCAGGTGGGTTAGGGCAGTGTGCAGTGTGGTTGAGATTGCATCGTCTGTGGACCTATTTGGGCGGTAAGCAAATTGGAGTGGGTCTAGGGTGTCAGGTAGGGTGGAGGTGATATGGTCCTTGACTAGTCTCTCAAAGCACTTCATGATGACGGAAGTGAGTGCTACGGGGCGGTAGTCGTTTAGCTCAGTTACCTTAGCTTACTTGGGAACAGGAACAATGGTGGCCCTCTTGAAGCATGTGGGAACAGCAGACTGGTATAGGGATTGATTGAATATGTCCGTAAACACACCGGCCAGCTGGTCTGCGCATGCTCGGAGGGCGCGGCTGGGGATGCCGTCTGGGCCTGCAGCCTTGCGAGGGTTAACACGTTTAAATGTCTTACTCACCTCGGCTGCAGTGAAGGAGAGACTGCATGTTTCCGTTGCAGGCCGTGTCAGTGGCACTGTATTGTCCTCAAAGCGGGCAAAAAAGTTATTTAGTCTGCCTGGGAGCAAGACATCCTGGTCCGTGACTGGGCTGGATTTCATCTTGTAGTCCGTGATTGACTGTAGACCCTGCCACATGCCTCTTGTGTCTGAGCCATTGAATTGAGATTCCACTTTGTCTCTGTACTGACGCTTAGCTTGTTTGATAGCCTTACGGAGGGAATAGCTGCACTGTTTGTATTCAGTCATGTTGCCAGACACCTTGCCCTGATTAAAAGCAGTGGTTCGCGCTTTCAGTTTCACGCGAATGCTGCCATCAATCCACGGTTTCTGGTTAGGGAATGTTTTTATCGTTGCTATGGGAACGACATCTTCGACGCACGTTCTAATGAACTCGCACACCGAATCAGCGTATTCGTCAATATTCCCATCTGACGCAATACGAAACATGTCCCAGTCCACGTGATGGAAGCAGTCTTGGAGTGTAGAGTCAGCTTGGTCTGACCAGCGTTGGACAGACCTCAGCGTGGGAGCCTCTTGTTTTAATTTCTGTCTGTAGGCAGGGATCAGCAAAATGGAGTCGTGGTCAGCTTTTCCGAAAGGGGGCGGGGCAGGGCCTTATATGCGTCGCGGAAGTTAGAGTAACAATGATCCAAGGTTTTACCACCCCTGGTTGCGCAATCGATATGCTGATAAAATTTAGGGAGTCTTGTTTTCAGATTGGCTTTGTTAAAATCCCCAGCTACAATGAATGCAGCCTCCGGATAAATGTTTTCCAGTTTGCAAAGAGTTAAATAAAGTTCGTTCAGAGCCATCGATGTGTCTGCTTGGGGGGGGATATATACGGCTGTGATTATAATCGAAGAGAATTCTCTTGGAAGATAATGCGGTCTACATTTGATTGTGAGGAATTCTAAATCAGGTGAACAGAAGGATTTGAGTTCCTGTATGTTTCCTTCATCACACCATGTCCCGTTAGTCATGAGGCATACGCCCCCTCCACTCTTCTTACCAGATAGATGTTTGTTTCTGTCGGCGCGATGCGTGGAGAAACCCGTTGGCTGTACCGCCCTGGATAGCGTTTTCCCAGTAAGCCATGTCTCCGTAAAGCAGAGAACGTTGCAGTCCATGTAGGAACCAAATCATGTCTATGTACAGTAGGTTTAGCTAGCAGTAAGGAACACTCTTTTGGAGCTCACTTCAGACCGGTACTTATGCATCTAAGATAAACTGTGACCTCTCCAGCTTGCTGACAATAAAGAGTGATTCATTCAATATCGACTTTGTGTCCTGTGTAAGATTTTCCACAACACATTCATATGGCTGACTATAAGAATGTGCAAAAATGATAAGAAATGCTCTGGTGGTTATTGGAAATTAAATATGTCATTTTTATTGCATGATGATTTAGAAAATGTGATTAAGAATATAATTTATGTTTACTGGAATTTAACTACCTCTAATGCAGAATATGGGAAATATTGGGAACTGCTAAGATTTTAAATCCCTCAGCCTGTATTACTTATGGAAAAGGGCTTGCTGGGGTTTGAGTTAGCTGATATCTCTGAGAAAATTGTTGATATCACAGAGATTGAGCATCATGATCTTAATGATAAAGCTAAATTGAATGATTTACAGAATCAACTAGATACATTTTATGAGAAAATGGCTAGAAGAGCCTTCATAAGATCCAGAAAACAATGTCTTGAAAAAAGCAAAAAGAACAGTAGATACTTTTTTAATTTGGAAAAGAGGAGAGGGGAACTCAACACACTTCGGAAGCTTAAGATTAATGGGGTAACCTCTGAGGATAGAGAGTTGTTATCAGACTTTACCAACAAGTTTTATGAGAATCTTTACTCCTTAGATAACAGTTTGAGTGACTAATGATCTCCTTGATTCTATAGAGAATGTTAACTCGATTAGGGAAGAGTTCAGTCGGTCTTGTTGTCAAGATTTATCCATTATGGACATCCAATATGGGGTTGCTTAATTAAAAAATAACTAATTTACAGGTTGTGATAGATTAACCTCTGAATTTTACAAAACCTCTGAAGAAATAGCAACATGTTTACTTGAAACCTTTAAGCAGGCTATAAAGAAGGGAGAACTACCTGCCTCTCTGAAGGAAGGGGTTATTACTCTTATACCTAAACCAAACAAGGATCTCTTAATTATTGATAATTGCCATCCAATCACACTCCTAAATAACGACTAGAAAATTATAGCCTCAATCTTTGCGATAAGGTTAAAGACGTGCTTGAATGATCTGGTTGATGAATGTCAATCAAAGTTATGAAAGGGCACAATACATCTAATAATCTGAGGCTGGTGTTAGATTTGGTTGAGTATTGTGATCTATTGGATGACTTCTCTGTTATCTTATTTCTGGATTTTCAGAAAGCATTTGATACCTTTATTTTATCTTTGATTGTCTTACGCATTTGAAGTTTGCTAGTTTTTTGTTGATGATGCTATTAGAACTCTGTATAATGGTGGCAATAGCTGAATCAAACTCTCATGGAATATCCTCAAGGTTTAACATTTACAAAGGAATACGACAAGGTTGTCCAATTCCACCTTATATTTTTGTTAGTAACTCAAATCTTATGCTCCTTAGTTTATCAAAGTCAATTTGAAGGCATTACATTCCAGGCCAGAGAGAACAAGATATCCCAACTGGCAGATGACACCTCACTCTCTTTGAAAAATGTGTCACAAACTAGATTAGCATTGGATATTGTGAAGCAGTTCTCCAAAATCTCAGGTTTGCTATTAAATCTTTCCAAATGTGAGATGTTTGTTCTGAAAGGAGCTGTCAATCCAGCAGATTGTAACATCTCTGAAAAATATACTGTAACCTACCTCAGTGTAAAGATCACCAAAAATGTTAAGGCTCTGAATGATCTTAATTTGAATCCTGTAACTGAATCTACAAATATATCAAAAATAAATTATCCTCATGGTTAGGGAGGGATTTTATCCTAAGCTGAGGGGCTATCGATTGACACTCAAATCCACTTGTTGTACCTTAGATAGGCCATTGTACAACTTCATATGGAAAAACAAGCCACATAAGATAAAAATAGATGTTATCATCAACAGGGTTTGTGATGGCGGTCTAAATGTCTTAGAGTTCAATCTCTTTTATCAGATATCAAAAGTCAACTGGGTTAAAAGGCACTTTAAAAAATCCTCGTAGTTTCTGGAATATTATAACCCGTTTTGTTTTTCAGAAGCTCGGAGGGCTTAACTTTTTACTACAATGTCCCTATATTGTGGGTAAACTTCCTTTGAAATTGGCGTTTTTTCACAAGCAGGCTTTAATGTGCTGGCCTTTGCTGTATAAACACAACTTTCACCTCATAAATGATTGTATGGAATAATGGGTCAATATTACATAGAAACAAGATGTTATTTTACCGTAACTGGTTCTCGAAAAACATTGTCATTGTCAGCTAATTAGTTAATATTTGTGTAAATCTATTGATGTGGAGAGAATTTATGTAAAGTTACAACTTTGAGGTTGTATACCTAGTGAGAAAATCTTTACTTCAGAATAATGCTTATTTTGGAACATCTCCTATTGTAAGTGATATCCAGGTGAATGGCATAGGTTTACTAGATAAGAAATTCAACAATCGTTTAGTAAGGGATATTTTCTACAGAAATTCTATTCCTTCTGCTATATTGTTTTGGGCATCATCGTTTGATGTAAACTGGCGCCGTGCTTGGCTCACTCCACACACATTTATGGTGACCAATAAAGTAAAGGAGATCTCCTTTAAGATTATCCATAGATTCTACTAGTGTAATAGCTTGATTTCTAAATATATACCTGATGTTAACATAGAATACAGTTTTTGTGAACTAGAAACAGAATCTATTGAACACTTACTCTGTAATTGTTTACATAGTGAGCTGTTCTGGACTGATGTAAAACTATATATTGTCAAGAAAATGCATACAACCATTGAAATATCTAAGTTTGACATATTATTTTACTACACTGATTCCACAATTGAATGTCAGTATGTCATAAATCTCTTTATTTTATTAGGAAAACACAAATCAAAATGTATGTAGAAAAAGTCCCTTTAAAAAAAAATGTTATTCTGATTTGAAAAACGATTTAGAATCATTGAAACGCATACAAAAAAATGTATTCACTACATGTCTATTTTTTTCACTTTAAAAAAAAATCACCTTTATTTAACCAGGTAGGTTAGCTGAGAACAAGTTCTCATTTACAACTGCGACCTGGCCAAGATAAAGGAAAGCAGTGCCACACAAACAACACAGAGTTACACATGGAATAACAAACATATAGTCAATAATACAGTAGAAGAAGTCTATATACAGTGTGTGCAAATGAGGTAAGATAAGGGAGGTATAAGGCAATGAATAGGCCATAGTGGCTAAATAATTACAATATAGCAATTAAACACTGGAGTGATACATGTGCAGAAGATGAGTGTGCAAGTAGAGATACTGGGGAGCAAAGGAGCAAAATAAATCAAGTAAATTTGATTTGATATAATGTGGATTTGTATTATTCTTATGTTTTTGTTTTCCATATTTCTTTGTGTAATTCCTCTGTTTTTCATGTTTTACGTGTTACTGTTAAATAAAAAAAATACAACATTTAAAAAATGCCGCTCTAATCTTAAGGGGCGTTTCTTTAAAATACGTGAGTGGCACGACTGGCCAATGACAGAGCCCTGATGTTAAATGCAGGCGAAGATGTTCCGATTTCAGAACGATTTAGAGCACAGTTGAAAAGTTAATACGCGGATTATAATGAACTAATTAGACAAATTAACGCAGTAATTTTCAATGCGTGAGATAAAACGTGTGTCTCCCGGCCAATGCTTGAGAGTTGGCAGCTCGGGGGAAGGCTAGGGCTACAGTAACATAACCTATACGGAGGCTATGATACCTCAAGTAAGTGGCACTCACAAAAATAGCTTTACATTGAATTCTGATGACAGGACCACCTGAGCATAAAAGGTAGGCAAGATCTATCATTGATACCTAGCTAAGTTGTTTTCAGCCGATTTACAGTAATGTCAACGCCATCACTTTTATTTTATATTCCGTGAACTGATGGAGGTGAAATGGTTGAACTTGGTTTGTAGTTTCATTCTAAGAGAGCAAGGGGGATTTACTTGAAAGACGTGTAGCCAAGCAACGTTACTGTTAGGGGCTCTCATTTCACTCTAATGGATTGATTTCATATCGAGGTAAATCGCGTGCATAAGAGTTTGCACTCGACAGCTAATATGGTTGATATGCCTTAGTAGTGAGAAAAAACCATGGCGGTTAGTCAACCTAAAAGGGAAACTGAAAACCGGTTAGAACATTGCACGCCCAACGTTAGTTGTGGGGAAGTGTGCATGGTTTCTAACCCAGGGGCCTCTGAAAACCCGCCAAGTGCTGAAAACTATCTCAAGTTTTTGTGACACAAGAGAGGAGTTGCAACATTTATCCAATAACCCCCCCCCCCCATAAAGTTATGAGTTAATTAAAAAGTAATATCGACGTAATTTTTAATTACGTTGACTAAGAAGCAAAATTCAGTTTAATGTCAAAATAATTATTCCAGATCATTTGCCATAAATGGATTTCGATTTGACTTGTTTTGACAGCTATGATTAAGTAAAAGGCCCGAGGAAGTGTGGTATATGGCTTTTATGGCTTTTAAATCCATTTGCCAGCTCTAGGTAGGCTACACAAGTGGCACAAATTGATTTGCAATGACTCCAGTGATATCGATATTTATATCGATATTTCAATTTATTTATTGTATCAAATTGTAGGTTACAGTAGCCTTTCATGGCATAGAAATTAATAGCCTACTTGATGGCCAATATATGCAAATGTAGCCTATTATTCTCGACATTTAATGTAATTTTCATTGTGGACTTTTTCCCATAACACAAGCACGCGAGGGAGTTCCATAACTTCAATTTCAAATTTCTACTCGCGATGCGCTCTAGACCCTAGAACTGAGTATAAGTAAAACCCTTTCCTTGACACTGTTATCCATGAGAAAAGTCGAAATTAGAATGCAGTTCACTTCAAACCACCTCAGAGAGAATTTATCTAACGAGCTGTAGTGCGCCTAAAGTCGTTTTCCAATGCTTTGTCACCGTTATCAATTCTAGCGCGTTAATGTTTTATGACCAATCTAAATAGACTACCTACAACTGGTAAAAAGTTGTCACGACGTGCGTGCTGCTCTGCGACACAGCTACCTCTGCTGTAGCACTCGTTCAACCAGTGCTCTCAACGCACACACACCCCTCCGGCCCTCATCCTCTCCACCATTCAATTCAAATGGCTTTATTTAAAGCAACTGAAATATGTAATAAACAAAATTGAAATAAACAATATAAAATTAACAGTAAACATTACAACCACGAGTTTCAAAGGAATAGATATATTTCAAATGTCATATTATGGCATTCACTCACCCACTTGTTCACTCACAGCCTGTTCAATTCCTGATAAGCAGCAGTAGGTCATGGTGATATATGTTACTATTGTAGCTGGAAATGGCAGAAAAAAAATGGATATCTACATAGGCGTACAGAGGCCCATTATCAGCAACCATCGCTCCTGTGTTTCAATGGCACGTTGTGTTAACTAATCCAAGTTGAGCATTTTCAAAGGCTAATTGATCATTAGAAAACCCTTTTGCAATTATGTTAGCACAGCTGAAAAATGTTGGGCTGATTTAAAAAAAGCAATAAAACTGGCCTTTAGACTAGTTGGGTATCTGGAGCATCAGCATTTGTGGGTTCGATTATTACAGGCTCAAAATGGACAGAAACAAAGAACTTTCTTCTGAAACTCGTCAGACTATTCTTGTTCTGAGAAATGAAGGCTATTCCATGGGAGAAATTGCCAAGAAACTGAAGATCTCATACAACGCTTTGTACTATTCCCTTCACATAACAACGCAAACTGGATCTAACCAGAATAGAAAGTGAGCAAGAGGACAAGTACTGAGCAAGAGGACAAGTACATTAGTGTCTAGTTTGAGAAACAGACGCCTCACAAGTCCTCAACTGGCAGCTTCATTAAATAGTACCGGCAAAACTCCGGTCTCAATGTCAAAAGTGAAGAGGCGACTCCGGGATGCTGGCCTTCTAGGCATTCTTTTAAAGGTCAATACTCAAAACTTGATGACTTGGTTTGAAGTTGCTTAGAGATTATTTGGACATGAAATTCAGAGTATGCAAACTGGGGGACATTGAATTAAATTGTGTTTTGGTTAGAAAATGCTAATGTTAATGGTTGGTGGCAGTGTCAATAAACTTTGATCAGTGCGGAGAACAAATTTGCCTGACCAGTCTGAAGTGTCTCCACTCCAATCATGAGGGGGGATTCTTTACAAACGTGCATCCAATCGCCTTAGTCCGAGACCCTTACTAAACCAAACTCCAATCTGCAGCGGGAACAAAATGAGGATCTCTCCCGGGTGATGCCACAGTTACAATGCTTGTGATGTACAACTGCAAATCAAATTTGATTGGTCACATACCAATGGTTAATAGATGTTAATGCGAGTGTAGCGAAATGTTTGTGCTTCTAGTTCCGACCATGCAGTCGGAACATATTTACAAACAACAGCTGGTGCACGAAATCTAAGGAAGTCTCTAGATTTTGCTCGCCTGAAGTAGAGTATATTGTAATAAACTGCAGGCCACACTACTTGCCTAGAGAGTTCTCAGCTATACTTTTCGTGGCTGTTTATTTTCCACCACAGACAGATGCTGGCACTAAGACCGCTGAGACTTCAATATTCCAAGGTAAGAGGTTTTAGGTTGTAGTTAATATAGTATTTATAGGACTATTTCTCTCTATACCATTTGTATTTCATATACATTTGACTACTGGATGTTCTTATAGGCACTATAGTATTGCCAGTGTAACAGTATAGCTTCCGTCCCTCTCCTCGTCCCTACCTTGGCTCGAACCAGGAACACATTGACAACAGCCACACTCGAAGCAGCGTTACCCAAGCAGAGCAAGGGGAACAACCTCTCCAAGTCTCAGAGCGAGTGACGTTTGAAACACTATTAGTGCGCACCCCACTAACTAGCTAGCCATTTCACATCGGTTACACCAGCCATTAGGCTAATAGGCTTGAAGTCATAAACAGCGCTGTGCATGCGAAGAGCTGCTGGCAAAACGCACAAAAGTGCCGTTAGAATGAATGCTTACGAGCCTGCTGCTGCCTACCATCACTCAGTCAGACTGCTCTATCAAATCATAGACTTAATTATAACATACAGAAACACACAGAAATACGAGCCTTTGGTCATTAATATGGTCGAACTATCATTTTGAAAACAAAACTTTATTATTTCAGTGAAATACGGGACCGTTCTGTATTTTATCTAACGGGTGGCATCCCTAAGTCTAAATATTCTTGTTACATTGCACAACCTTCAATGTTATGTCATAATTACGTACAATTCGGGCAAATTAGTTCGCAATGAGCCAGGCGGCCCAAACTGTTGCATATACCCTGACTCTGCGTGCAATGAACACAAAAAAACTAGTAATATCATCAACCATGTGTAGTTATAACTAGTGATTATGATTGATTGTTTTTTATAAGATAAGTTTAATGCAAACTAGCAACTTACCTTGGCTTACTGCATTTGCATAACAGGCAGTCTCCTCGTGCGTATGGCATACTTGTATGCTTGAGGAATTTTAATGTAGCTTCATAATATTATTTCTGACACTGTATTTTACAGGTACGAAGGCAGACAAAGTTTACAGATATGAAGCTGTAAGGGAACCCACAACATGGCAAGCACACAGCAGTCTGCTTTTGAGTATGTCCAAAATGGCAGAGCTCTTCTTGAGGGTCACCTCCAGAAACCCTCCTTGGTCGTTGATGAGTTTCGAAAGAATAACATCTTCAGCGAAAAACAAGTTAGAGAAATTAAATCCCATAAAAAGAGGTCTGTCAAAACCAGAAAGATGCTGGACATGATTATCAAGAAAGGGGAATATGCCAGTTATGAACTGTTAAAAATATTGTACAACACAAGGAACCAAACCTTACCAAAAACAAACCCTACCCAGAATCAACCTCGCCACCCAGATTTACATCAATGGATCAGCTGCTTTTCGTTTACAGATGACCCAGATTTACAGAGTGGCCTCGTCTCTGGTACGTAACGTGATCCAGCTGCTAGTATACGACAATAGAGTTGAGATTACAGGGTAGGTTAGCATGTCTTGGGGTATGATCTAGTAGTGATTGTATGGAAAATTTAAGGAAATGTTAGTGTTTTCTCATTATTCTTGTCTGTTTTCTCTCCAGAATCAGGGCCTTGTGAGAGGTACAAAAGGCAGCTGCGAACAAAAGCTGTTGAGTTTCTTCACGCAAAATGGGACCAGCACATGCATTTCCTCAAAGACAAGGCAAAATGCAAACCCTTTACTTACATTCCTGTCGTTTTGGACACCGACTCAAGTGAGCTGTCCAAAACTAAAAGCAAGTACAAAAAAGCACGCTCTAAGAAACTTAAGACTTACATTCCAAGAGACAAGGGAAAACTGTCCCCTGGTCACTTACTGGAAAGCAGTGAGAAAAAGATTCTACTTGTTGGTAAACCTGGCATTGGAAAGACAACTGTTGTCCAGCAAGTTTTAAATATCTGGGCAGAGAATGAGAATCCTCAAGAGAGTTACATGTTCTACTTTGATGAGCCTTCGATGAGATCAATGTCTCACTCTTCACAGCCCTCATCCTTGAGGTCTCTGCTGTTTGAAAGATACCTTAAGCCAGAGGAAGGCACAGAGGATGTGGTGCTGTGTGATATTCAAAATAATTCAGAAAATGTTATCTTTGTGTTTGATGGGATCATGGATGTGATTGGCAACCCCGTGCTAAATAACATTTTGGCAAAAGAACTTCTGTGTGATGCCAAGATTCTGACCACGTGCAGACCAGAGGCAGAAGACTGCGAATTTTTATCTGACTGGCCGTCTTACAGAGTGGAGGTCCAAGGATTCAACAATGAGTCCATCCATGCTTACTTAAAGTGGATGTTAGGCACTGAGGATGACTATGTTTGTAGTGTTGCGAGCAACGATGCACTATTCAGTCTATGCCATGTCCCAATGTACGCTTTCATAGTGACTGCTTGTATTTCATTTAGTCCCTGTGAGGCTAAAAACCACCCATGCACCATAACAGAAATGTATGTGCGGATCTTTCGTCATTGCATGAAAAGACATGGTGACCAAAATGTTGAGTATCTGGATAAGTACATTCATGACAATATGGGGAACATCAAGATTCTAGCTATAAACTCTTTCCAAGCATTACTTGCGAAAACCGTAAACTTGACAGAAATGGATTGCAAGGACAACAGTGTTCAACATGCGTTCTTGACGTCCAGTTCAGCAAAGGAATCGTCAACTGGCCATTCGTTTGCTTTTCTCCACAACACGATGCAGGAGTTTTGGGCTGCTCTTTTTCTGTTGATGACACCTGGAAACATCACCTCCGTCCTTCAACAGTGTCAGACAGAAGAAGGAAAGTACTTGAAGTACATTGTGTCCTTCCTCTGTGGACTCTTGTCCAGTGACATTGCTGAATTGATTAACTGTGTAGTGCCAGAGGACCAGATAAGGGAAATATCTGACATATACCTTGAGAAAGTCATTGACACCTTCCTCGGGCCTGCAATACTACAGGGACATGATGAGTCCCATACCGACTTGGATGCTGATCTCCTCTTCGTTTGCCAGTGCTTGTATGAGCACCAGTCACCCGAAGCCTGTTCACTCCTTCTACAAAAATTGGAGTATGAGCTTGATCTCAGTGGACAATATCTCGATCCTCAACAGTGCTGTGCTGTGTCATATGTGATCAACCAGTCCACAAACAAGAATGTCTGTCTGTACCTGATTGACTGCACTTTCTCTGATCCAGGATTGAGGCTGATTCTGGGCTCTTTGAAAAATCTTCAATGTCTCAGGTGAGTCTGTCAGTGATCTTTTCCACTATGCTTGTAGCTTTGGAAGTGCTCTCAGCTCTGGCTGGAAGAGTTTAGACAGTATATTCACACTAATTGGTAAGATATTTTATCAATACTTTAACAGATTCTGAAAGTATCACATTGACATGGTACATAACATGGTTTGAACACTATCATCTTGCCTTTAGATAATTACAGTAACATAACTTGTGTTAATAGATTGGATCCCACTACACAATGTCAGGTGTGGAAAGCTGCTCTTCACTCAGGGAACCCGAGTGACTCTGAAGGCTTGCTAAGACTGTGTGAATATGAAATTCACTTAAGGGTCATGGAGAAACAGGACCAAAAGGTGTGGGAGAGAGTGGGAGAGGTCCTGAAGCACAAGAGACCAGAGAAGGTCAAACTCTGTCTACATTTGGTTGACAACTCACTGCATGCAGCTAATTCCTTGGGAAAGAGCATATTTGACCATTTGCCAAACGTTGAGGCTATCAGGTGGGTACATTAAATGTATTGGAGGGTCATTATGTAGGTTGTTTATTATGTAGCTGAGCTCAAACATCATTATGATAACTGTATAACCATTGTATAAAACCATTATTTTAGGTTTGTTGAACCTGTTGATCTGAGACGATCATTAGTGGCATGGAAAATGGAGGTGAGGTCATTCCAGCAGGATATCTTGCTGCACGGGGCTCTGTACCAGATGGAGACAGGACTGAACCGGGTAGAGGACCTGCAAGCAGTGCTTTGTCTGGCTAGCACATATTCTTTAGAGGAACAGAGCAAATTCATTTTGAGTTTGTACCAACATATAGGAAAATATGAGAATGATGAAGGTGTAGCAGTTCTACCAACATTGCAGCCAGTTTTCAAGTCATTTCCTGCAGTCTGGTACATACACTTTGCTGATACGAAGGCCTCTGTCCTCCTTGATGTGATGAAACTCCAAAACGTGAAGAAACCAGTGGAGCTGTGGTGGTCAAATGATGAGTGTGACATGAGCCTCATTCATTGTTTGCCTTATATTTCACAGCTAAGGCAAGTTATGTTTTGTTATTTGTCTGATTGAAACCCATTTGGTTTATGCGATTTACAGGCTAACACTTTTCATTGTCTATAGCTTTAGCATAAAGGTCCTAATGGAGTGTGGTCATTAAAAAAAGTTCTCTATGAACAGGTTCAATGACTGCATTCTGATCCAGTATGATGACACTAAAGGAACCATTGAAGGCCTTTTGAAACTATTCTGTTTTGCAAAGCAGCGTCAGCTTGAGACAGGAGATGAGACACTGAGGATGCTGTCGACGGTATGCAGCTACTCAAACTTCCCTTTTGCGAGTGATAACAAAGACGAACAGAGTGATTTTCTGCTAGATTTATACTCCTCTGCAAAGTCGTTTGAACTTGAATTGGAGGGCCAAATTCTCCCATCATTGTTGACAGTCTTTCAGTCAGCTCAGCCTGCAGCCTGGGTCCTTGACCTCGGTACAGACAAGGCCTCCATCCTAATTGAGGTGCTGAAACTCCAAACACAGAAGAAACCAGTTAGACTGAAGGGCTGGCTAGAAACTGATAAAAGCAAAATAGAGAGTTTTCTTCGGTGCCTACCATATATTTCACAACTGAGGTAGGTCAATGGTCAGTCCCTTTCAAACACATACAGTAGGTGATAATAGTTGTTCCACCCTTTTATGGCCTAACACATTGTTTTCTGGCAGGATTATTCCTCAAGATGAGAGTGATACAGAGGTGAAGATGCCTACACTGACGTCTGAGCAACTAAAGAGATTCTTCCTTTTGCACCTGCTTGATCATGGAGATCTGGACAACACTGAGACAGGACAGAGCTCTGTTGAGGAACTGCTGTCAGTTCTTGGGTTTGCTCATTCAGACGACTCTCCAGAAAGGTGCTTGTTTCTGTTAGATCTGTTCTCACATGGGAAAGACTACGAGACTCAAACAGGCAGAAAAGTTTGTCACGCATTACTTCCTGTTTATCGGTCAGCCCCTGCAGTTTGGTCCATAGACCTCTCGGAGAGAAAGGGCTTTCTAAGCTGTCATGACCAGTTCCAGCTGTCTCTGTGGGGTGCACTCCCTGTCGGCTCAGAATGGGATGCACAGCTAGCCTCCTCACTCCTCCAGGCCCTAGACTACACCATCACATTGTCAGGGTGGTTGCCCACTGTAACCTGCAAGGCAGTAGGTGCAGTCCTAGGCCAAACTGCCCCTGGAGAAAAACTCAACGTCAGTCTCATCCCAGATAGTATCTCATTCCAAGGAGCTGCATTACTCTTCAAGCAAGTGAAAGAGTTTCACAAACTTAAGTATGATTTTGATAGTGGTATTTTAATGTAGAATGGTGGGGGTAAAAAAAAGCATTTTGATCATGAATTGCAGAATAAGTCCTCTTTTTTTTGTATTGACTTCCAGGGTAAACGAAATGTCAACAGCAAAGCTGGCCAGATTGGCAAGGTCAATGACATGCCGAAGACCAATGGTCGTTGAGGAGCTGACTCTTGTCTTGTCTAGGCCAATTCCAAAAGAAGGGGTGCAGTGTAGAGTGCTCAGTGGTTTAGCTTTACTCCTTAGAGTTTGGACTGTAAGGGTCTTAAATCTGATAGACTGTCCAATCCAGGGTTTCCTTCTCACTACCTTGTTGTGTCATCAGGGTCCACTCACTATCAGGCAAGTTTCTAGATCTTCTTCACACTTGAAAAAATATGGACTTTTGTTTTGTGAGGTGTGCTATTGTTTTGAAAGATGGGTTTGTGTATGTTTCCATGACAGACTGAGTAAGGAGACTCGGCAGCAGCTGGCTGTTGTGGTGTATGAGGCTCAGGATGAGGAACTGACCCAATGCTTTCTGGAAAAGTCGGGTAGTGATCTGTCTAACTGTACACTGGACTGGGATGTGCTTCACTACCTGCTGAAGACCACCACACAACCCATCACCATCAACCCCAGGAGGAGCAGAATCAGAGACCAATACATACCTTATCTCCTCCCCTTGCTGAAGAATGTTCACTTTCAAAGGTCTGGGTGACACAAGATATTGATTTCTAGTTCATATCGAATATGTTGCATGATTCCAACAATGAAAATGTTGTTTTCCTGTTATAGTAATTATATCACTTGGTACCGTATTCCTTTGTGTCTGCAGGACAAGCTCCCAGTTTGAGAGGACAGCTCTGAGAGAAATACATGAGCAACGTGCTGGTCACTTGGTGAACAGTTTAGTGAAGTCATCAGATGACTGGATCGACTTGAACAACCTGGTTTTGAACCATGATGACTGTGAAGCGCTTCGTTTTGCCCTGCACTACAGTGACGGTGTCAAACTCAACTTGTTGTTGACCATCCTTCCAAAGGAGGAAATGGAGAGCATTCTGACTCTTCTACACAGAGTCTCTGAGCTCAGGTCACTGTCCAATTGTCCCTTTCCTTGAATGTGACTTTTACTTGATTGAAGTTTGTGTTTTTGGGTATGAGCGACGTGAACAGACTACCTGGTCGCACACCCATTTGCATTATATTATGTTTTTTTGTGTTCCTTTAATTTATATGAAATGTTACAAATGGTCCTGTGGCGTTGGTATAGCGGTCTTACAGATTCATACGTCTTGGCGGCATTTGATGCTAATTTTAGCTAGCAGGTTAGCTTAACATCACTATCAGCGCGATGAGACAAATCCCTGCCGGCCATGCCCTCCCTAACCCGGAAGGCGCTGGGCCAATTGTGCGTCGCCCCATGGACCTCCCGGTCGCGGCCGGCTGCAACGGAGCCTGGGCTCGAACCCAGAGTCTCTGGTGGCACAGCTGGCACTGCAGTGCCTTAGAGCACTGCGCCACCCGGGAAGCCCTGCTAGCAGGTTAGCTTAACATGGTTAGGGTTAGCTAACATGCTTGTAAAACGCGATGGTTGTGGTTAGCTAAAGTTCCTAATTAGCTAAGATGCTGAAGTTGTCCCCAACGCAATTCGAACATACAACTTTCGTTTCTGTCTGAAGTAACCAGACCATTTGCAACTCTGTCCTGTCGTCTTTTTGCTCCGTCGTGTTTTTGCTTCATCAGATGCTGCGGTTGAGCAGGTGTTCTGTCTACTCGGCCTCTGACTGGCGACCAGGTATCATAGGTATTGGCTGTAACCCCCACCAAACAATTGTATTATCCTTTGTGTAGTCGGAGAGACCAAGCTGTAGTAGAATACTATTCCAATGTACTTGTCTACCAATTTCTGCTTACCTTGCAGGGTCGAAAGGAAACTATTGCTGGAGCTGCTCCATACCTGTGCAGGATTGAGAAGGAGGAGAGGAGTGGCACCTGCACTCCTGACACTGCTGCATCACAAACTGGACCTCTCCTGCTCCTTTGCCATGGACCTGTTTGGGCAGGAGAAGACTGTTTTGAGCCTCAGTTTTGGAGACTGTAGGGTAATCTCCGCGGCCATCCAGGAAGCTGATGGTGACACAGAGCTGATCCTACACGACTGCCATGTTGAGGATGAAGGAATAGAGGAGCTGTTTCATGTTTTGCACAGGATTCATATGAGGTGAGATGCCTGTCTTAAGAAAGATTCCTTGTTTTAACATTTGTCTGACTACTTATAATGTCCTCTCCTGAATCCAACGTTTACTCCTGCAGTAAATGGCAATTGCACACAACCATTCTGTGATCTTGTGAATTTTACATTTGAACATCCAGTAGGCTAATGACATTGTTTGACATTGTCGTGGAAATTTCCTCTATTTACCAAATCATGAGAGCAAACCACACACAAGTCAGAGTTAGTTATCACGAAGTCCATCTTTAATTATATGAGCTCTATCACAACCCTGTGACTCTCAGATCAATTCAGTGTCTTTCAATGAATTCTCTGAGAGTCCCTCACACATTGTTCCTGAGATCCTTTATAGCAAAGACACACACAGCCAGACAGCATAGGCATAAATTATCATTCAGCTTTGTCTCCTAAACTATGCTCTCTTCTCAAACTCAGAACCATAAACAAATCCTCCATATCAACAGGCATATATCAAATCCATCCTATCTTGACAAGATCAGAGACACACTGACAGGCACACAGACATTGTGGAGCCAAGAGATACACGCTTGACCTCTCCCCTCTCTCCGGCCCAAGCAACTTATTCTTGACATAGAACAGATACTGCAACCCCGCCACAGTATTATACAAAAATAACATTCTGATGAGAAGTAACTTACAAACATATGATGAATATAAAACATCTTACCTATGTTACCAACCAATTCTGATTATTCCCCAACAACTTTGTTACACAATAGCTTTGGAAAACCTCTTCTGCTGCAAATCCTGCACTTGATATTTGTGGAGGATTGCGACAGGTCAGTGAGGCTTGCTTCATTACTCTCCAGAGCCCTAGAAAAGAAGGTGGACCTCAGTCATAGCCCTTTAAACTCGAGGGCCTGTTCAACACTTGCCTTGGTTCTAGAACACTCGGAAGGGCTTTCCGAGCTGGACCTCAGTGACTGCCACCTCACTGACACACAACTGGACGTGCTGCTCCCACATCTGCACAAAGTTCAAGTCCTGAAGTAAGGACAATATCAAGTGGAATGTCCATTGAACAGCAATAACAATTGCATATTGCACTTTTAAGACCGTAAAACTACATAATGTTCTCTCTTTCAGTCTTTGCAATAATGAAATCACCGACAAAGGTGCTGTGAAACTTAACCTATACATGATCGGCAATAGCTTCACAGAAACTGTATGGTGAGTAAAACATTCTTGCTTGTTGTTCTAACATAGCAGCGTTAGCTAGATAGTTAGCAACTATTAAAAAGTTGGATAGCTAGCCTGCTAACGTAACTGTTAGCTAGCTAGCTAACTTAGCATTATAGCTAGGAAGCATAGAAACCACAACAACCAAACTCTCTGAATGGCTCGGGAGGAAGGCAGAGTCATAGACAACGGTTCAGTACCGAAGTGCATCTTAATTATTTTTTGGGATGTTGATGTTTCTGTCAGAACATTCCCAGAGTGGCCCGACACTCCTCCATAGCTGATGCTATAAGTGATAATTGACACTTTCAGGTTGGGCTGTTTGTTTTGGATAGCTTTTGGTCCTTCTGTAGCTCAGTTGGTAGAGCATGGCGCTTGTAACGCCAGGGTAGTGGGTTCGATCCCCGGGACCACCCATACGTAGAATGTATGCACACATGACTGTAAGTCGCTTTGGATAAAAGCGTCTGCTAAATGGCATATATTATTATATTATTATTATATAAACCTCTGAAAATGTCCAGAGAAAGGAAATATGCAATTTGTTGACACTACAACATAGTAGACTTATTTATTAACCTTTATGTAAATAGGGAGTCACATTGAGAACTATTTTACAAGAGTCCTGTATACGTTTATAAATAAAACACAACAGCCCTACATACTCATTACAAATAAAACACACTATAATAAAACACATAATACACAAGATTAAACATATTTAAGAAAAGCAATCATATTCTGTAACATAAGTCTCCAATCAAAGGGGCAAAATAACTAAAAGCTGATTTTCCCAATTCTGTGGAGACCAAAGGATTTCCAGAGTTATCCATCCCTGAGACCGAGTTTGCTAATTTATATGTCTCAATGAAGTAATGTACAGAGGAAGTTTCTGCAAGATTGCTATGTAAGTAAATAAGAGTGCAGCTCTCTTCTTACAGAGGTCCATCCCACATGTTTGTAAAGAATACAACGACTAGTCCTAAAACCATCCCCAGTGATAAAACGTATTGCTGAATGGAATACTGAGTCCAATGGTTTCAAAACAGGCTGGCGCGTGCATATAAATGTCATCATAGTCTATTACAGGGAGAAGCGTTGTTTGAACAATCTTCCTTCTATTTTCAGAATTGAAGCAGGATT
Source organism: Oncorhynchus gorbuscha (assembly GCF_021184085.1). Taxonomy (NCBI): domain Eukaryota; kingdom Metazoa; phylum Chordata; class Actinopteri; order Salmoniformes; family Salmonidae; genus Oncorhynchus; species Oncorhynchus gorbuscha. Next base: position 72,252,393 of record NC_060183.1, on the reverse strand, counting down.
TATTTCTATATAAAAAAACAATCGCCGATCTCCGCTCCTTTGTCAAGTTTTCAATGCGTGTTTCAATACTTGTCATCAATCCAGATACCCAAGTACTTATAGTGAGAACCTTGCTCCAATTGGAGTGCAAATATGCAAGTCCTTAAGGTCAACATTAGGAGACCTAGAGAACAGCATAAACTTGGTTTAATTTGCATTTAACACAAATGTAAGATCAGTAAGTGATTTTTGGAATGAGTCAATCATACTGAATGTCACGAATGGCCTGCTGCACTAAAGAGGCACAGGGATAAATAACTGTCATCTGCGTAGAGGTGAATGTTACAGGTGTTAACAGTATTTCCAATGTCATTTATACACAATGTGAACAACAATGACCCCAAAGTCAAACACTGGGGTACCCCTTTAAGCACTTCAAGAAATGTGGATTTAACCCAGTCTATCATAATAGCGAGGGAGGCTGTCATTAAGATAATTTAAATCACAAACGGGCCTCAGTGCCAAGGTATAACACAGACAACTTACTCAATAAGATAGAATGATCGACTGTATCAGACTTTTGACAAATCTGTAAGTAGGACAGCACAATTCATTTTAGCATCCAAAGCATTGACAGTATCATTTACAACGGATGTGGTTACAGTAATAGTACTGTGCCCTGATCTAAATCCTGATTGATGTACATTCAAAAAAAGAACGAAGTTGCAACCTTGATATGAAAACCTTGATATGGGACGATAGTTGTCAAGATCACAACAAGCCCTTATGCAGTGGCAGCACATAAGTTGATTTCCACACTTGAGGAATATTTCCTGATTAATGTTAAATTAAAGATGTGGGTTATTGAGCCCACAATGAGGGACGCTGTACACTTGAGCAGACCCTTTAGCCAAATGGTCGGCCCCTGTAGATTTATTTCATGTCGAATGCCAACAACCCATCAAGGACTTCATTGTCTGAATTGCTGAAAGGAAAAACCCTGACCGACATTTTCAAAATGATTCAGTAAAATTCCCCCATCAACATCCAGTACATTGTCATACTGAGTAGGTTTTTGAATTCTGTCAGAGCCTGCAGAAATAAAATGTTGATTTAAATTCATTAACGCTACCAGTTATCAGTAATAGGGCCAGACTCTACATTCATTTGTAAGGGAAGAGTAGAAGTACCACACTTTAATTATTTCAGTTTTCTAGAATTTATATGGATTTCCAGTACATGTACAGTCAGCTAGAGTATTAATATAATAATAGCATCTCTATTGCGTATGAATTCAGATAATTCAGGTGTGAACCAAAGGCTCGGTCTATTTTGAACTCTCCGTTTTTTAAAACGGGCATGCTTATCTGAAATGTTGTTAAAAACAGTAATAAATTGATTTAGAGCCAATTCAGAATGGATCCACATTCACAAATGCGAGTGAATAAAAAAGTTATTTTCAACTCTGTTTTTCTGTTTGCAGCGGGCCTTTTCATAGGGAATGGTCAGAGACACTCTCATATTGTAACATCATCAAACGTTTGACAATAAAGGCGCTAACATTGCATCCATTCTAAAAGTTGGTTGAATTCTCTAAATCTATGGCTCTGCCTGCCTCCACAACAGTCACAATGTAGAATCATTCCTCTCCACAGGCTCTCCAGCAACATGATTACTGAGTTTGACATCTTATTGGCGGACAACCGCTACAAACTGTGGCCAGCTCAAGTGGAGCCTGGGTGGCACGATCAGCGCGTTACTTCCCTGGGATCTACCGCTGTGACAAATGAGACCTCTAAAGTATTTTCAACAGCACAAGCTGTGTTTTCACAAAATTATTTTGGTGTAAAATAGTCCATATGACATGTTTCTCAATTATTGCCCGTGATGTGATTGCCATATAAATAACTTTTTTCAATGGATTTTTCACTTAGACATAATGTGTTTTGGATATGCTAACCTCACTGTTGTCTTCCACTTGTGTAGAAAAAACCCCTCTTTGAAGAATTTGATCCTGACAAAACAATAACAGACAAGATTACCTACAGGTAACTACTTTGGGTTTAATGACCTATTACAGCTATGTTTTTAGGCTTTGCGTATTCATGTTTTATTTCCAATCACAGCCCAAACATTGCTGAAGCAAGCCTATGTTCGGGATCAAATTTATTGGAGGTAGTGAGTTAGTGCATTTTAAATTGGCTGTCTGGTTGTATGCTGGAGGACTTCTTAGTCATGTTTGCAGTCAAAACTGAATGAATCATGCCACAAGACTGGCAGTTCCTAAATCAAGTGTTAACTCCCATGCATCCAGGACTTGCTGCAGTGCAAATCAAACACACTTCTGAAAGCATTATCTGGAAACCCACTCTTTGCAATTGCTTGAATACCAGCCTATGTTTTACCCCTGTTTACCAATCAATGGCCGTGGTCTGGGAGCTAGAATTGGATTTATGTATACTCTGCCAATGCAGATACAAAAAAAGAGTAATGAGAGCAAGCTTCAATACAGAAAACTTAGCAAACGAGGCATTTGTGGTAATTAAGTGTATGGAGGCTGCCATCTTAAGGCACGTCCCTCATTGGTTACTCTTAGACTTGCCCCACATTTATTTTATTCTCCCTCCATTTCATGGGGGTGGCAGGTATCCTAGCGGTTAGAGCGTTGGGCCAGTAAAGGTTGCAAGATCGAATCCCCGAGCTGACAATGTAAAACAATCTGTCATTCTGCCCCTGAACAAGGTAGTTGATCCACTGTTCCTAGGCTGTCATTGTAAATAAGAATTTGTTCTTAACTGACTTGTCTAGTTAGATAAGAATAAAATACATCATGGTGCTCCCCAGGTTCCAGTGTGGGTCTCGTGGCAGGTTTCAGTGCAGAGCTACAGGGCTGGTTTTTGGGATGAGGGGGGCAGGAATTGTGGAGTACAGTGTGGTCCACTGGGACAGGGATATCCTTGCAAACACCAGCTATGAGCCTGCAGGCCCCCTGTTTCAACTCAGGAGTCCAGAGGGACATATGTACCAACTACATCTACCTCACTGCGAGGTTAAGGGTGAGTGAATTGTTGTTGTCTTCACCAATCTGCATTGAAACACCACACATTATGAAAAATTGGTTTCATGCATTTCATCTCTCCCAGTGTCTGCAGCTGAGAACCTTCTTGTGGCCCACATATGCAGAAAGAACAGGGAGTTCTTAATACCCAAGGTGACACACTCACACGTGATTGTAAGCATTAGTGGGCTTTCAAATTATGGAAAGGCTCGTAAAAAACAATCCAACAGCAACCGTATCCAAGGACAGGTGCTACTGTTCCTTGAGCCTGAAGCAACTCCAGAAGAGCAACGGCTCTGGGTGTTCCTGCTGCCCAGAGACATGCCGCCAGACCAGGTACGTCCAAGTCCCTGAAAATGAACTTCTCCCTTTTCAAATATTTTGTCAACTTATGAATAACTGGTTAGTTACCTGGGCCTGGTTTCCCAAAATGATCTAAATAAAGGGAAATAAATTTAAAAATATATATACTTCATATTCATCATCTCCAGCACCATCCCAACATCAACATACTGTGTGAAAATGGAGTGTTTTGTATTAAAAAAAGAGAGAAAGATTGTGCTTCCAATGACGACATCAATCAATTAGTAGGAAATGCCTACTCACTTGGAGAGGGAGGGAGGTTTAGAGATGGAGGCCATCCGTATTCTCTGATACAGAGTAGAATTAATGGTTCCTTCTATCAAGGCAAGTTGCCCAGATTCCCAGGCAGCAAAACATCCCCAAACCATCACACTACCAGCACCACCATGCTTGACCTTTGACATGAGGTTCTGACTGTGGAATGCAGTGTTTGGTGTTCTCCAGGCATAATGGGATGTCGTCCAGAAAAGTGGGCTCCAGGCCATCCGTCTGAGCTGAAGCTGGGACATGCAGCAAGAAAATGATCCAAAACACACAATCAAGTCGACATGAAAATGGCTAAAAAGCAACATATTTGAGGGCTTGAAATGACCTAGTCAAATTCCAGACCTAATCCCAATGGAGATGTTGAGGCAGGACTTGAAACAAGCGGTTCATGCTTGAAAACCCACAAATGTGGTAGAGTTATAGAAGTTGTGCATGGAAGAGTGGGCCAGAATTCCTCCTCAGAGATGTGAGAGACTGATCAACAACTACATGAAGTGTTTAGTTGAAGTCAATGCAGCTAACGGTTACAATTTTAATCCATCTGGGTACAAACTGTCAACATCACACGATGCACACTGACGATTATTATACATATTTACTGCAAATATTTACTTCATAAGCTTTTCATGGTAAGGTTGTACACCTGTTGTATTTGGCACGTGACAAAACATTTTTGGTCATTGGAAACACTTATCTTCCACAAGCTTTTTTACTACAAAACAAAAACGTGCATTTTTCACATACAGTGGCAAGAAAGAGTATGTGAACCCTTTGAAAATACCTGGATTTCTGCATAAATTGGTCATAAAATGTCATTTATTTATTGAACGCACTGTGTAAACATTCACAGTGCAGGGTGGGGAAAGTATGTGAACTCTTGGATTTAATAACTGTTTGACCCTCCTTTTGCAGCAATAACCTCAACCAAATGTTTTCTGTAGTTGTGGATCAGACCTGCACAACAGTCAGGAGGAATTTTGGACCATTCCTCTTGACAAAACTGTTTCAGTTCAGCAATATTCTTGGGATGTCTGGTGTGAACTGTTCTCTTGAGGTCAAGCCACATCATCTCATTCGGGTTGAGGTCAGGACTCTGACTGGGCCACTCCAGAAGGCATATTTTCTTCTGTTCTTCTGTTCTGTTTTGGGTCATTGTGCATCACCCAACTTCTGTTGAGCTTCAATTGGCAGACAGATAGCCTAACATTCTCCTGCAAAATGTCTTGATAAACTTGGGAATTCATTTTTCCGTCGATGATAGTAAGCTGTCCATGCCCAGAGGCAGCAAAGCAGCCTCAAACCATGACGCTCCTGCCACCATAGTTTACAGTTGGGATGAGGTTTTGATGGTGTGCTGTGCCTTTTTCTCCACACATAGTGTTGTGTGTTCCTTCCAAACAATTTGACTGTAGTTTCTTCTGTCCACAGAATATTTTGCCAGTAGCGTGGTGGAGCACTTTTGCAAACTTCAGACGTGCAGCAATGTTTTTTTTGGACAGCAGTGGCTTCTTCTGTGGTGTCCTCCCATGAACACTATCCTTGTTAGTCTTTTACGTATCGTAGACTCGTCAACAGAGATGTTAGCATCCTCCAGAGATTTATGTAAGTCTTTAGCTGACACTAGGATTCTTCTTAACCTCATTGAGCATTCTGCGCTGTGCTCTTGCAGTCATCTTTGCAGGACGGCCACTCCTAGGGAGAGTAGCAACAGTACTGAACTTTCTCATTTATAGACAATTTGTCTTACCGTGGACTGATGAACATCAAGGCTTTTAGAGATACTTTTGTAACCCTTTCCAGCTTGATGAAAGTCAACTATTCTTAATCTTTGTTCGAGGCATGGTTCACATCAGGCAATGCTTCTTGTGAATAGCAAAATCAAATTGTGTGAGTGTTTTTATAGGGCAAGGCAGCTCTAACCAACATCTCCAATCTTGCCTCATTGATTGGACTCCAGGTTAGCTGACTCCTGACTCCAATTAGCTTTTGGAGAAGTCATTAGCCTAGGGGTTCATATACTTTTTCAAACCTACACTGTGAATGTTTAACTTAAGTATTCAAATTAGATAAGGAAAAATACAATAATTTGCATTATTAGTTTAAACACACTATGTTTGTCTATTGTTGTGACTTAGATAAAGATTTGATGACCAATTTATGCAGAAATCCAGGTAATTCCAAAGAGTTCACATACTTTTTCTTGCCACTGTATGTTGGGGTGGTGCTGGAGATGAAGTTTCCCTTTACGGCTAAAGGGAACCTTTGTAGGAGCATCGTTATATCTCTGAGCTGTTTCCCGAAACCATCGTTACTAAAGTTGCACTTGAAAACACTTGTTATTTACAGACCACTGGTAGAACAGCTAAGTGCATCTTTAGATGCTACCCTACCTACCCCATGTTGCGCAACATTTCTATGGGCTATGCAATTGCATGAGAAAACAGAGTTTTGATTGCCTCTTAAAAAGAGGAGTATCCCATCAGCTTTCTATAGGCTAGGCCTACAATATTTATTTATTCATCAACTTTCCTAATATTAAGCACAATGCTTCACTTTACAACAGGAGTATAGCCTACCTGGCTGGCATGAAAATGAACCACGGGAAAAGCATCCTCCATTTGCTATTTAGGTGCATAGATGACGTGTCTTTTTTTCTTCTGTTTTTCCCCTGTTCCAAGACAGGTGCATGATAATGGTCCATTCTATATCAAAACTAATTTCACACATATTTAGCATATGTAAAGACAACATTAAATTAAGAATAGTCTGACGGGTGACAATATTAGCCTATCACTTGTGAATAATTTATTATAAGAAACTGTGCTTACCTTTTTTTTGCGACCTTTTTCAAACCATGGTCGCACACCTCATGTATCCTAGCCCATAGACCTATATGCTTTAATAAGGTTTGTATCACAGCTAAATAAGTGGTCTAATAACTTCTTAAAATTAAGCACATTAATCCGCTTTATAAGCGGTGTAGAGCTTAACTGTCATACATACATAGGCTGTGCATGAGTTTCATGAGTGCATGAGTTTCTAATTGATTGCCTTTTGGAATATTTGCACTTACTGTTGTGTGCGCATTGTTGCGCTTATAATGTGAAAAAATAAACTAATAGTTTAGCTTCAAATGTTAAACTATCATCCTTACTGCTTTAAAAAAATGATGCAAGTGGTTGTATTAATTTGGGATCTATTGCCTCCTACAAATGTCCCAGAGTATGTTTGGAATATTTATTTATTGTGCAGAAGGACAAGTTGACAAATCGAATAGATAAACGTTTTCCCTATTGGGGCGGCAGGGTAGCCTAGTGGTTAACATGTTGGACTAGTAACCGGAGGGTTGCAAGTTCATATCCCCGAGCTGACAAGGTACAAATCTGTCGTTCTGCCCCTGAACAGGCAGTTAACCCACTGTTCCTAGGCCGTCATTGAAAATAAGAATTTGTTCTTAACTGACTTGCCTAGTTAAATAAAGGTCAAAAATTGGGGATAGTAGGCTAGTGTTTTGGCTGTTCGTTAGGCCTACTCATCTTGTTGGCTGATGAAAAGTAGGCTAAATGTGGACAGTTCTAACATCTTCAATATGCCCCTCGGAATTCCATAAGAGTTGCATTCCCGATGTGTCTGTCTTCATTCACTTGTAGCTTACTTCTTAGCTAAAATGCCTGTGAGAACGACCTGATCATGTGACTGGCATTTGCTACATCTGAGAGAGCCATGTGAGTGCACAGCTTTCCCTGGAATTATAATTAGCTTTTAACTTATTAGATTCAACCTGAGTGCCAAACGGCCACTTTGGCCGCAAAAGGCATGGATTTTTAGTGGGCATTATGGCCACACAAGGCAGATGCCGGCGGGAAATTTGAGGGACTGATGCTTGTCAAGTGCTTGTCAAATTGTGAACGAGAGACTGATGAAGTGTGTGCAGTGCAGCTTGCGACTTTTTTCAAATCATCATTTGATTCTATCTAGGAGCTGAGCCGTCATCAGTATTGTGGAATAATTATACATTGAAGGTAAGATTTGAATGGAGAAAGCTGATCCGAGAGTAGCGCTCCCTTTCTTTCGATCCTATCAGTATCGACAAATGCTCAAACGACGCACTTAGTGACCATTCTCTCTACGTGGTGTTTTGGGAAACTCGACATCTCCAGCCGTTACAGGAACGTTAAAATACTTGTGAGCTTAAGGTCCTTCACTACAGGGAAACCGGGCCCAGATCCTTACAATTTATATTAATGTGTAACTCGACTTAAAGTTACGAGTCAGTGATGCACAAAGTATACTGCAATATCGGGCTGATTTCCGCAACAACTAAGAATGTGAATCGCGAGGCTACACTTCTCTGCTGTTCTGGTCCTGCAGATATCGGGCGTCTTCCTCTGCCCATGCGTTGCTGATGCATGCCAGATCTTACGCCTGGATAGGTATTTTACGTATCAGCTAACCACATCATGTTATAGCAATCTGGTGCCCAATGGCACGGTCGGCGACATGGAACACAACCATTGGTTGATGCATGTAACATCTGAGCAGGGAAACACGACCATCATGTTGCAGCAGTGTGAAATGCACATGGGATATTTTTTGCTACTTCAACGTATTGGATCAACCTCATCTGCAGAATCTGCAGTTCATCCTTATGCTCGTTGCAACATCATATCGCTGAGTCTGTTTAAATTGTAACATGAGGGAGAAAAAATAAAATAACTAAGCCTTGTGAATTCCAAACCAGCCCCTTGCCCCTTGCCCCTACCAACTCACTCGGAGTTCCCTCCATTTTCACGTGTAGCTGACAGAACTAAGAGGGTGACTTCCAGAGTGGCAAGAGGATCCAATTATGGGTCTAATTAGCCCCTCCCACCCTCTCTAATGTTCACTCCTTCAGCATTTGGACACTTGTGCATATGATGGAGGCGCATGTGAACGTGCAAATCGAGGGGCGAGGGGGAAGATGAAAGGCCTGGTTTGGGATTCAGCATTTCTAAACCCTATTTTATCTGTCGGAGTCAAAATATTTTTCTCACAGGTGGAAAATCAGCACAAAGAGTTCACATTCATTAAGACCAGCTCATCCTGTATGCTGACACCCACAGCCAAATATAGTGTGACTTCTGACCTCAAACAAGGCTTTCTTGTTCAACCCAAAGTAAGTGGAACAGAAAACCAGAGACATCTTGCTCATAATGTCACATGTTATTCTGCCTTCCATTAGGACTAACCATTTGTCCATCTCTCGATCTCTCCTTTTCCCTCACATGTTCCATCACTTACTCTTTCAGAAGTACACTTTGCACATTGCACATTGCACATACCAACACGCCACCTTTGAGGTCTTCTTGAACCGTAGTATCACAGAACTCAAAATGAAAATTCTGGAGACAAAGCTAAAGACGAGGAAACGCTGGTGTCGCCGAGTGATTCTCAACACACCACGGGGTAATCGTTTCCTTCTTACCAACCAGTCAGACAGGATATTTGCTTTATCATACACACAGATTTAATTTTAAACCTGTACTATTATCCTACATTACATTCAATCTGATAACATGGTTATCTCATCTGTCTGCTGCATTAAATAAATTCCTGGCCACACAGGTCTCACCATGTCTCCTCCCCTACTTTCATCAGATAATGCTGCTAAGATAAAAAGATTCAATGAGCAGCAGTGGATAAAGAACCTGTGTGACATACTGAGAGAACTGTCAAAGGACGAAATTAAGAAGCTTAAGTCAATGATGAGGAATAAGGAACAAAAGCCAATCCCCAAGAGTGCTCTGGAGGGACGAAAAAGCCCTGAAGAGCTTGCAGAGCTGATGGTGGAGACCTGGGGGATGCATGACTCCATCAAGGCCACCAAAGAGTTCATGGAGAGACTGCCACGCAATGACGTTCGAGTGACCTCCTTGCTGCAGCCATTCTTGTAGCATTTTGGCAAAGGGTGGGAGATGATGCAAGTGTGGTGGCTACCTGCAAAAAACTATGGGAGTATGCTTTTACAAGGTCCAAAACTCAGGGAAAATCAAATTCATTGAAATTGATATAATGAACAGAGCATTTAGAGAACAAATATATTGTATTGCAGTTGTCTTTAATTTTGTAAACTTTTTGGGGGAAAAATCAAGTTCAGTTGAACAATATATTTTGAGATTTTATGTATATTTCTAGATTTTAAAACTTTTTTTTATTCACTGAAATATGTACAGTATGACCAACGACAACCTTGTAGTTCATTGTATATTTATATTTGTTAACTTTTTTTTCAACCACCAGAATAATATGTAAAGTATGACCAATTACTTTTTCTACCTGTTTAAATCTTGTTGTTGTCTCATCCACACATTTGGATAAAACCATGAATCTAATCCATGGCCAATTATTGTTCTACCCTTTCACTGTCATAACGGTACAAATCGTTGCCGCAAATCCTAAAACTAGTATGTATGATTATTGCTATCCTCATTTCATCAGGAAAGACAAAAATGCCAAAACCCTCATCATTAGTGTACTTGCTGTTATTCCCTCTTAATAGTCACAGTTTGCATCACATAGTAACCAATTCTTGATATTAACCAATCGCCTACACTGTTGTGCTTGTTTTTTAATGTTTTTATTAAATGTGCTTTTCTATGCAATAAAGATTAGGGTACACACTGAGCAATAACCTATAATATTGGTAGGCCTAAACCTAATATTTTGTTGATTAAATACATTATTTAGATTGTAAATTGCATTATTGAACTCTTCTTATACAATAAACAGCAGTCAACAGACTGCACTAGCCCAATAGCAGCTAGCTAGCTGCAATCCTGATGAGCTTCTCCTGGCTAACGTCCCTGTCCCGAAGCAAGCACCAACTAGCCTGGAGCTAGCCTATGCTAGGCCTATCTCCCGGCAAGCTGAAGAGGTCCATCAGCCACTCCTTGGGCTACAATACATATTTTGCCTGGACCCCTTTTCTTGCCGATATGGAACCCCACCGATCCATCACGACTGGACTACCGACGTAAACCGCCCAAGGGGTGTCCCTGAATGCCCATCTGCTAGCCGTCTAGAGCATACTGGACTGTTAGCTGAGGTGGTCCATCAGTCACTTTCTTGGGCTACTATATCGATTTTGCCAATTGGCCTGGACACTTTTACTACACAGACCCCTGCTGATCCATCACGACTGATTTGCCGACGTAATCCGCACAAGGGGGCTACAACAGACTTCGTCCATCGTGACATCCCTCTAAAGCCCTTCTGCTAGCCCCGGCCTGGTAGCTGTCTGAATCGCCATGGCTCCAGCCCATCCAGCTACTCATTGGACCCTATGATCACTCGGCTACGCATGCCTCTCCCTAATGTCAATATGTCTTGTCCATTTCTGTTTTGGTTAGTGATTATTGTCTTATTTCACTGTAGAGCCTCCAGCCCTGCTTAATATGCCTCAGCTAACCCTCTTGTCCCACCTCCCACACATGCGGTGACCTCACCTGGTTTAATTGATGTCTCTAGAGATCTCTCATCATATACCTCTCTCATCATCACTCAATGCCTAGGTTTACCTCCACTGTATTCACATCCCACCATACCTTTGTCTGTACATTATGCATTGAATCTATTCTACCGCGCCCAGAAACCTGCTCCTTTTACTCTCTGTTCCGAACATACTAGATGACCAGTTCTTATAGCCCTTAGCCGTACCCTTATCCTACTCTTCTGCACCTCTGGTGATGTAGAGGTTAATCCAGGCCTTGCAGTGCCCAGCTCCTCTCCCATTCCCCAGGCACTATCATTTGTTGACTTCTGTAACCAAAAAAGCCTTGGTTTCATGCATGTTAACATTAGAAGCCTCCTCCCTAAATTTGTTTTATTCACTGCTTTAGCACATTCTGCCAACCCGGATTTCCTAGCCATGTCTGAATCCTGGCTTAGGAAGGCCACAAAAAACCCTGAAATTTCCATCCCTAACTATAACATTTTCTGACAAGATAGAACTGCCAAAGGGGGCGGAGTTGCAATCTACTGCAGAGATAGCCTGCAGAGTTCTGTCTAACTATCCAGGTCTGTGCCAAAACAATTTGAGCTTCGACTTTTAAAAATCCTCCTTTCCAGAAACAAGTCTCTCACCATTGCAGCTTGCTATAGACCACCTTTTGCCTCCAGCTGTGCCCTGAACACCATATGTGAATTGATTGCCCTCATCTACCTTAAGAGCTCGCGCTGTTAGGTGACCTAAACTGGGACATGCTTAACACCCCGGCCATCCTACAATCTAAGCTTGATGCCCTCAATCTCACACAAATTATCAATGAACCTACCAGGTACAACCCCAAATCTGTAAACACAGGCACCCTCATAGATACCAACCTGCCCTCCAAATACACCTCTGCTGTCTTCTCCGTAATGGGTCTGCGGTCAAACGACCACCACTCATCACTGTCAAACGCTGCCTAAAACACTTCAACGAGCAGGCCTTTCTAATCGACCTGGCCCGGGTATCCTGGAAGGATATTGACCTCATTCTGTCAGTAGAAGATGCCTGGTTATTATTTTAAAAGTGCTTTCCTCACAATCTTAGATAAGCACGCCCCATTCAAAAAATATTGAATGAGGAACAGATATAACCCTTGGTTCATTCCAGACCTGACTGCCCTTGACCAGCACAAAAACATCCTGTGGCGTACGGCATTAGCATCGAATAGCCCCCGCGATATGCAACTTTTCAGGGAAGTTAGGAACCAATATACACAGGGAGTTAGGCTAGCTTCTTCAAACAGAAATTTGCATCCTGCAGCACAAACTCCCAAAAGTTCTGGGACACTAAAGTCCATGGAGAATAAGAGCACCTCCTCCCAGCTGCCCACTGCACTGAGGTTAGGAAACATTGTCGCCACTGATAAATTCACAATATTTGAGTATTTCAATAAGCATTTTACTACGGCTGGCCATGCTCTCCACCTGGCCACCCCTAACCTGGTCAACAGCCCTGCACCCCCCACAGCATCTTGCCCAAGCCTCCCCATTTCTCCGTCACCCAAATCCAGATTGCTGATGATCTGAAAGAGCTGCAAAATCTGGACCCCTACAAATCAGCAGGGCTAGATAATCTGGACCCTCTCTTTCTAAAATTTGCTGCTGAAATTGTTGCAACCCCTATTACTAGCCCGTTCAACCTCTCTTTCGTATTGTCTGAGATCCCCAAAGATTGGAAAGCTGCCACGGTCATCCCCCTCTTCAAAGGGGGAGACACTCTAGACCCAAACTGCTACAGACCTATATCTATCCTACTCTGTCTTTCTAAGGTCTTCGAGAGCCAAGCTAACAAACAGATCACAGACCATTTCGAATCCTACCGTACTTTCTCCGCTATGCAATCTGGTTTCCGAGCTGGTCATGGGTGCACCTCAGCGACGCTTAAGGTCCTAAACGATATCATAACCACCATTGATAAGAGACAATACTGTGTAGCTGTATTCATCACCATGGCCAAGACTTTCGACTCTGTCAATCACCACATACTTATCGGCAGACTCAACAGCCTTGGTTTCTCAAATGACTGCCTCGCCTGGTTCACCAACTACTTCTCAGACAGAGTTCAGTGTGTCAAATCGAAGGGCCTGTTGTCCGGACCTTGTGTAGTCTCTATGGGGGTGCCACACCGTTCAATTCTCAGGCAGACTCTTTTCTCTGTGTACATCAATGATGCTCTTGCTGCTGGTGATTCTCTGATCCACCTCTACGCAGACGACACCATTCTGTAGACTTCTGGCCCTTCTTTGGACACTGTGTTAACTAACCTCCAGACGAGCTTCAATGCCATACAACTCTCCTTCCGTGGCCTCCAACTGCTCTTAAATGCAAGTACCAACTAAATGCATGCTCTTCAACCGATCACTGCCCGCACCTGCCCGCCCGTCCAGCATCACTACTCTGGACGGTTCTGACTTAGGTATTTGTAGTTGTCCAAATATTCTAAGTGTTTGGGTAGACTGTAAACTCTCCTTCCAGACTCACATTAAGCATCTCCAATCCAAAATTAAAATCGAATAGAATCGGCTTCCCATTTCGCAACAAGGCATCCTTCACTCATGCTGCCAAACATACCCTCGTAAAACTGACTATCCTGCCGATCCTTGACTTCGACGATGTCATTTACAAAATAGCCTCCAACACTCTATTCAGAAAATTGTATGCAGTTGTCGTGCCTTTACTATCATTAACTGAAGACTTAGTTTTTATCAAAGATTCTCTGTAATTATTATTACGCGATTTAACTGATTAATCATGTAACTGTAATTAACTAGGAAGTCTGGCCACCAAGGAAAATATTCAGATTACAAAGTTATAATTTTCCTAATATAACTTTTCAGCTATTTTCATATCTGATCAATGAATTCTTCTTTACCTCACATTAGTCTCATTCCAAATGTCGTAATTTGTTGGTTATCTGCACGAACCCAGTCTTCACTATGAGTCATCCATACATCAATTGTCTTAAATCATTTATTTATTAACTAACTAAACAATCACAGAAGTGCACAAACAAACAAAGTAAATATGGTTACAAGAAATGATAGGGGAATGTGTCCTAGTGGGCTAAACCAGCATGGTGGCTTATTAGACAAAAGGGGAGTGGGGGTCGACTGAGATGACAACACACAGTTGATAATTATAACAATTTAAATGCTAATCCTTTGCACATGAACGCCCACTCATTCGGGAACAATCGTCAGGGTCTCTGTTGAAAAGTTTGTTTCTGTTGGAGAGTTTGTCCGCCCTCTCTGTCGTGGTTAGAATGGATAGTTCAGAGTGACATTCATTCATGTCGTTATGGATAGATGTTTCGGCGGTTGTCGGTCTTCGCGTTCAATGATACCGAATTCCTAGCTGCAGACTAGTAATTAATATCAGACTTGTTTTTATTCTGTCGGTATCGATAGTCTAAGAGTTTAACCACGTGGGATGGTTAAAAGATTCAGCAGTCTGGTCTCAAACCTTGGCCCTCTCGTTATACAACAATTAGATGTACGCCTCATATCTGAGGCTATTATATAAACAGCGTTATGGTAATGTGGCCGTATTGTCTCCCATGAGTTTCACAATATTGTACCAAATGGACCAGTTCGTAGCTGGAATCTTCACCGATATTTTATACCTTCACCAGAACATAAATGTTGCTCGGACAACAAGTTCTGTGAGGTGGAAGAAATTCCTTTGTTCTCTATGAAAATTCACTCTGTCTCTATACTGTGGCCATGAGGAGATCATCTCCAGGAATTTACAACCTCTCTCTGACCACAGCAGCCTGGGTGTAGGAGATAGGGGGATGGGGCTTGCTGTACCCAAAGAGGGCAATGTCATGACAGTCTATCACAGTGCCATCCGTTTTGTCACCAAAGCCCCATATACTACCCATCACTGCGACCTGTATGCTCTCGTTGGATGGCCCTCGCTTTATATTCGTTGCCAAACCCACTGGCTCCAGGTCATCTATAAGTCTTTGCTAGGTAAAGCCCCGCCTTATCTCAGCTCACTGGTCACCATTGCAGCACCCACCCGTAGCACACTCTCCATCAGGTATATTTCACTGGTCACCCCCAGAGCCAATTTCTACTTTGGCCGCCTTTCCTTCCAGTTCTCTGCTGCCAATGACTGGAACGAATTGTAAAAATCACTGAAGCTGGAGACTCATATCTCCCTCACTAACTTTAAGCACCAGCTGTCAGAGCAGCTCACAGATCACCACACCTGTACATGGCCCATCCAACTACCTCATCCCCATACGGTTATTTATTTTTGCTCCTTTGCACCCCCGTATCTCTACTTGCACAGTCATCTTCTGCACATCTATCACTCCAGTGCTTAATTGCTAAATTGTCATTATTTAGCCACTATGTCCTATTTATTGCCTTTCCTCCCTTATCTTACCTCATTTGCACACACAGTATATAGACTTTTTTTCTATTGTTTTATTGACTGTATGTTTGTTTATTCCATGTGTAACTGTGTTTTTGTTGTTTGTGTTGCACTGCTTTGCTTTTTCTTGACCAGGTCGCAGTTGTAAATGAGAACTTGTTCTCAACTAGCCTACCTGGTTAAATAAAGATGAAATAAAAAATAAATAAAATAGGTTTGATATTGTCATTGACAAACCGAAGAACAGTAAGCCTAGCAATATATGTAGCTAGCAGGTTTAATAATAAAATGATAAAATTTGAAGATAATTGACTTCAATTGTATTTATTTATGGCAAGGTGATCTGGTCTGCTTGGCTAGCCAGGAGAACCTTTGTGGTCAGTGTTGCCAACTAATTTTCAGGGGAGGTTGCTAGAGGCGGGTCGATTTGTTGCGAAATGACATGATATCATTGCGTAATAACGTAAAACTGCGTCATTACTTAGCGTCATTATGTAGAATACACAATAACGTTACTCAAATTGACTGGCCATCTCGGTGAAAAAAATGATTTGACATTTGTTAGTTTAGATTTGTTTGTCAATCACATTTTTATTTGTAAAAGTAATAAATGCAACACATTTTATATGATCAGATATTTTTATTTTTAAACACGAAACTTAATTATTGAACGATTACATTTTACTTTTCTTTTTATCTAGTAAACCTACACATAAATAAAATATAATATATGCCATTTAGCAGATGCTTTTATCCAAAGCGACTTACAGTCATGTGTGCATACATTCTACGTATGGGTGGTCCCGGGGATTGAACCAACTACCCTGGCGTTACAAGCGCCATGCTCTACCAACTGAGCTACAGAAGGATACATTCTGAACAATTATAGTTTTAAACAGTGTATTTATTGGTAGTTAGTTATCATGCCTGGCTGCAAAAGTGCATTGTGAGTGACGTCAGCAGCAGACGCTCAGCTCGTGCACAGGCAGCTGCAGTCAGCCAACAATGATTTGCAATTTGCAGAAATTGCTGCTGGCTGTGCACGAGCTGAGCGCCTGCTGTTGAGGTCACAACGCACTTTTGCAGCTGGGCACGTGTATTGTGACCGAGTGTGTGACAAGAGAAAATCTTGTTTGTGTCATTTAGAGGGAAAATGCGTGCATTTTAGCGTTTAAGTCACTTTTCAAAAGTTACAAATACATTTTTAAAAGTAGTTACATTTGTTGCTAGGTGCCGTTATAAAAAAAAGTTGCAAAGGTAGTCTGAAAAGTTGCTAAATTGGCATCACTGTTTGTGGTAGTCTAAACAGAATCCTTGCGACGTCCAAAAGACGTGACCGCATTGAATTTAAACGGTTTGAGTAGGGTTTAGGCGAGGGTATGCACCGAACATGTACCTATTTTGGGTTTAGGCGAGGGTGTGGACAGACCGTTGACCTATTTTCTTCATCATCCGGGTCACGCTCGCAGTTTGCGGATGTGATTCAAACGCGGAAACAACACGTTAGAAATGGTAAAAGATAATTGCCAGGGCTACTAGCCATTTTGCAATATAACCTGTATAGTGTTACTATTTTATAGCCACAAGATAATTTAAATGTCTACGGAATAGCTGATACAATTTCGTTAGGGAATCTACAGAGACTAAGTGAAAGCCAGAAGAGTTGCACGAACTCGCTAGCTAACTAGATACTAACATTACTTAACTAGCTGTAATCCCTCATGTCTGTATGGTAGTTACAGACAGCTATCGATCACACTATCGTCGTTTTCATGTGTCGTGCATGGTTCATTTTATCACCCAGACGGATTATGAAAGGAAACGTAACTACCTTGCCTGACTATCCAACCAGGCTGACCTATAATGCTGTTCTAATAACAGCTAGCCTATAGAACCCCACAGTCTCATAATACCCATAAAACCTAGCGGTCAAACAGGGAAATGGTTCCAATTTTCCACCATTCATTGTTTCCCATAGGGTACTTTAGAAACACTTAAAATAAGGGCTGTGTTTAATCTAGGCATCCCCTGGCGTGACGTTTAGATCACCTTGTCTGAGAGATTTACATGGTTGTCAATATATTCAGCTCTACTTTGATTAAAAAATGCTAATTAGCATCAAAATAGACATGCAATTTTACAAAAAGCTCCTGCATGACATCTTTAGCTGGCACCTTTGCTAACAGGTACATTTTAAAGAAATGTCATTACTTCATTACTACATTTAGCCAACATTAGATAGTTAATCCAGAGATTCTTACCTTTGACTCGATTCGGCAGTCTCCAGATCATCATGGCATTTGTGGTTCATTATGATAGCCACATTAGCAGCTATTTAGCGTTTCTTTTGTTAGGGGTAAATACTGGCGAATATATTTATAAAAGTCATTTTGTCCAAGAGAGATTTACACGGTTATCAAAACATCACGCCAGGGTAAGCCTACACAAAACGCAGCCCCTATATTAAGTATTTAGAAAATCCCCTATAGGACAGGTGAACGGCTGAAAAATGATTGGAACCATTTCCCTGTTTGACTGCACACTTTTATGGGTATTATGACTCATATGGTGGTACTTTATTATTATCTCAATAATAGCGGAATACAGTATTTTCTCAGTTTAACCTCACACTCATACATTTTGTCTTAATTTCTTGCAGGCATCAGGGACAGATCGAGCAGTTGGCATGGGCCTGGTTGGCTTCAGCCTCCTATTATTTACATACTACACAATCTGGGTCATCATACTGGTAGGTCACAGGAGGTTGGTAGTACCTTAATTGGGGAGCATGGGCTCGTGGTAACGGCTGGAGTGGAATGGTATCGAACATGTGTAACTGGGTTTTTTTTGTCGCACTGCTTTGCTTTATCTTGGCCAGGATGCAGTTGTAAATGAGAACTTAAATAAAGGTGAATTCTTTTTTACATGGGGGCTTGATGCCATTCCATTTGTGCCGTTCCAGACATGAGCTGTGCTCCCCTCAGCAGCCCCCTGTGTGGTAGTTATAGCCTAGCTACAGA
Source organism: Oncorhynchus gorbuscha (assembly GCF_021184085.1). NCBI lineage: Eukaryota > Metazoa > Chordata > Actinopteri > Salmoniformes > Salmonidae > Oncorhynchus > Oncorhynchus gorbuscha. Next base: position 72,233,796 of record NC_060183.1, on the reverse strand, counting down.
TTGTTATACCAGATACTGTGATTTAACTAAAGATTTTTTATGTCCATTACTGGGAGTTACAGGATAGGTACTGTTTGGTGTAGAACAGAGAATTTTCGACCAACCTAGGTGATACTGGCGTCATTCTCCTGTTTCCACAAATCAACGATTAAGACAGTATTGCTAAGGTTGGTCGAAAATTCTTTGTCCTACACCAAACAGTATCTATCCTGTAACTCCCAAGTAATGGATACCAAAAATATTTGGTTAAATCACATTATCTGGTATAACAATCTGTAGCTAGGTATAGCCTAGAACTGCTTGCTATTCTGGTCCAAAATTGGTTTGTGTTGTCTTGCCAACGGGTCCATCCATTTGAATTCAATCATCTTTTGACAGCACGCCTTTTGATTAGAAAAATATTTGCCCATTGTAGAAGTGCTCAGAAAGCTACGTTTTGGGCCTGAATGCCGAAACATTAAAGAAATAAAGATGCTGAAAGTTGACCCATTTTGCATACACCACCATACCATGAGACATACATGTCTTCATCACTGGAAAAGACAAACGGTTTAGCTTGATATCATTTATAAGCTTACAAACAAAGTTAGCAAACTATTTTATCATTTGAGATTTTTTTAATTTAAATTTAAAAGAACATGTTTTAACGTAAATGATCTAAAAACACCAACTAATTTGTTGTAGTTTAGGCCCTATTTTACGTCATCTAACTTTATTGTGTTGTGCCGGCCATCGGTTGAGACACAACATGCTCTTGAAAACAGGGTGGGTGTCATGTTTTAGCTGATATATTTACTAAAATGGGAATGAAATTTCAACTTTCAAATGGTACTAGAAATATTGTTGGAGGTCCACACATTCGAGAATGTTGACTTTGCATTGTAATTTGCAAGTTAAACTTGTTGCCAGAAATCCAATAGAAGATTATGTATTGTTTGTGTCTACTAACTCGTGGGATATTGTACCTTTTCCAGCCCTTCGTGGACAACGATCATGTGGTCCACCAGTATTTCCTTCCACGGGAGTACTCTATCATTCTACCTGGGATTGCAGCATTGATACTGCTGCTCTGTGTAGGTGAGTTCTTGAATGCTACATTAGATGGGTTCTAATCTAGTGTTTTGCTCCCTTGCCTGTTCCCTACTCTCAGCCTGTCCATCTAAAAGGACTGGACATACATAGGATATAAGGCATTCTGGTTGTTCACAAGGACCTCCCTGAGCTAGGTGCAGCTGAGGTGACCATCTGATGGTCTACAAATCACAGAACAGCCTAACTGGGCATGAACAGATCCATATGCAATACACCCAAATTGGTGAATATGTGGCACCTACAATGGTGGCCAAATATATTGGTAGCCTTGCACTTTTCTTAAATAATTCCCCATTTCTTCTAAAATAAGTTGAACTTGGAAGATAAAAAACATTGTCTCCAAATGTTGTTATTGGATTGTCACATGGCAGAACCATTTTTTGGGGGGGAACTTATAAGTTTACAATGTTTAATTAAGAAAATTTAAACAAATGGCATGGACACAATTTTTGGCACCCAGGAGCTAATATTTGGTTAAACATCCTTTTGCGAAGATAACAAAACAAAGTATTTTAGCCATCTATGAGCTTGCTATACCTTTCTACTGGGAATTTGGCCACCTTTTTTAGCTGCAAATGACTCCAATTCTTCAATGTTTTGAATGTTGCCTTCCACCAACTGCTGTTTTCAGATTTCCCCAAAGGTTTTTGATGGGATCCAGATCTGGATTCCTCGCTGGCCACTCCAGAACAATTTTGAATGCTTATTTGGTTATTGGTAAACATAGTGCTGATGTATTGCCAAATTTTGTTTCATTGGTCTACAGAACATTTCCCCAGGATTTAGATGGGATTTTACAAAGTTCAAATGGTCTTTCTTGTCTCTTTCAGCATTGGAGTCTTCCTATGTTTACCAATGACCAAATTAAGCATTCAAAGAAAAGACCATTCTCCCTACAATCAAACATGGGGGAGGTTCACTAATGCTTTGAATGCTTTGCTTTGATGCCTCTGGTACTAGGGGCCTTGAACGTGTGCAAGACATAATGAAAACAGCAGATTATCAAGGTGTTTTGGAGTGCATTGTTCAACCCAGTGTCTAAAAACTGGGTTTCTGTTGAAGGTCGTGGGTCTTCCAGCAGGACAACAACCCAAACACACATACATTTTTTTAAAGCCCCCAGGAATGGTTCAATAATAACTGTTCTGCCTTATTATTATTTGACCATGCTGGTCATTTATGAACATTTGAACATCTTGGTCATGTTCTGTTATAATATCTACCCGGACAGCCAGGAGAGGACTGGCCACCCCACAACCGGTTCCTCTCTGAAGGTTTCTTCCTAGGTTTTGGCCTTTCTAGGGAGTTTTTCCTAGCCACCGTGCTTTTACACCTGCATTGTTTGCTGTTTGGGGTTTTAGGCTGGGTTTCTGTACAGCACTTTGAGATATCAGCTGACGTACGAAGGGCTATATAAATAAATTTGATTTGATTTTTTGATTTGAATAATAAACACTGGACTGTTCTGGAGTGGGCAGCGACTGCTCCAGATCTGAATCCCATCCAAAACCATTTTTTTTATATAAGGGAAAGGGAGACACCTAGTCAGTTGTACAACTGAATGCCTTCAAATGAAATGTGTCTTCCACATTTAACCTAACCCCTCTGAATCAGAGAGATGCAGGGGGCTGCCTTAATCAACATCCATGTCTTCGGCACCCAGTGAACAGTGGGTTAATTGCCTTGCTCAGGGGCAGAATAACTGATTTTTACCTTGTCAGCTTGGGGTATATGCCATTTGTTTACATTTTCTTAATTAACATTCCCCTCCCAAAGAAATGTTGATTCTGCAATGTTGACAATAGAACAAAGGTGTGGAGACCAAACTTTATTTTTAAAATTCAACTTATTTTAGAAGAAATGGGGAATTAATTAAGAAAAGTGCAAGAGTGCCAATATATTTGGCCACCACTGTAGTTCAGTCTGGTCTTGATGAGAACAGTGACCTTATTCTTCTCGTTTTAAGAGTAACCACAGATATTCTCCTCTCCTCAGGTACCTTCATTGGCGTGGTCACCAGGAAGAACCGCAAGCCTAAGGTGGACTAAGAGGGATGGTGTCACAGAGACGCTGTCAGACGGGTCAGGATGTAGCGCTAGTAGTTATGCTAACAGTAGCTTCACTAGAACCTCCCTGGTCCAGCGTCTTGCCTTACATTCCGTTGGGAGAAATCAAAAATAAAGTCTGGTTTCTCTCTGATGAAAACATCTAATGACTGAAAGACATAAGACAAGACTTGAAGAGCTGCTGTACACCAACACCTATCCCTTCTCCTTATTCAGACCCACAACCTTGTGGTTGGCAATGCATGTCATCGGGCAAGTCAGAAGTATTTTTTTTTGGTTGCCAAAAGATTACGATCACTTCCCTGAAAATGTAAATTAGTTATTTACACACAAACTGCCATTTATGGCCTGCCTGTCACCTACACATAGGGAAGGAATTAGATCAGTACTGGAATTCTTTGTGTTTTGGTTGTTATCAGTAAAAACATTAATAGCAGGCTCAACTTGCCCGACTGCCATAAATGCCATAAATTGTTTGTCTTTTGTGTAAACAATGGGAATGAACCAGAAAGATCAGCTTTAGGCTACTGGAATTATTTTCAGTTTGATTTCTATGTGTATTTATTTTTCATTACATGCCCATTGGGGCAAACTCAGAGCAGGCCAAACTTGTGCAACTGCTCACTTCACTTGACCCAGGCAATAGGGCAACCCTTAATGTCAATCCCTGCATGGCTGCAGATGCTATATTTATCCTTAAGGAGCATTGTCACTTTGCCAGGAATACAAAATTCAAAAGGCACTCGCACATCTGAGCAATCCTATTTGCAGGTGCATGGCAACAATTGAACAAGATGAAGGAAAAAGGAAACTGCACACTGCTCTTGATAGTATCACTGATCTTTAATAAGCTTACGTGTGAGGCCTTTGTCAGAGCTTTTGTGAATTTTTTTTGAAATTTGAACTCTTGTGTAGACCTAGCCCCACCCACATCTGTTCCACACATCGAAGGGGGTTGGAGGCAAAGGAAAAAAAGGGATGAAATCGATGTGTCAGTATTCACTTTCACTGTATGTGGTCAGCCCTAGATAAAAACCTGGCTTCATTATGTGGAGAAGAATTAGATTAGCTGATTTTGTGGAGTACTATATCAGATTCAATCAAAGTTTCACTGGCGTCCCATTTCACCACATTTTGGATGTCTTTTCAGGCACTGTTTTAAGACTTAAAGATTTATTTTGAGTTCTTAGTTGCTAAGAATGACCAATGCCAATTGTTTAGTTAGTAACTGTAGTCTTCACGGACTGAACGGGCCCAATTGATATCCAAGCATATTTATTATGTCCACACAAGCACTTGGTATTTTAAATAATCATTGTGGCAAATTAGGAAATCTGTCATTCTTTTAAATACCATTAAGTGCTTGGCTAGTTCAAGTACAAGATAACTTAGCATCTGATATGATGGACGATTTTCTAAAGTCTGTTGAGCAAAACAAGGTCTAAACATGTGGATGGTGTATAGGGTTAAAGGTCCTCTGTATTCACAAAATAAAATGTTTATATTGATAATTCTCGCACAATTCATTCAGGATTTCAATGTTTAAAATGTGGTCTATTATTGAGAATTGATTCAAATAATCATGTTTTATTGTGTAGACTATACATCTAAGATTTAGGTCATATTATTGATCACATCAAACTATTCCTCGTAAAATATGTCATATATGGCGTTTTTTATCATCTGTGTGCCCGCGTTATTTTCAGGTCACAGACATGAGCTAATGCTTTGTGAAAGGAGATTTCTGGTGCAGCTTGTTGGGGGTTCCGCGCAGTGTTATTATCGCCACATCCCCGCTTGCGCGCATTCATTGAAAGAACGGATTGCTATGTCAATCGTGGATAGGAGGAATGCGCTGATCTCGGGAACTGTAGAGCAGACACGGGAGGACCTGAATTAGTGGCATCGATGAGCCAAACTGAGGCAAGAATCTTCATATTTTGGAATATCTATTACTAATGTTAACGCAAATATTATTTTAATATTGCATGTTTTGTTAGGAAATGCTTTTGACTATATGGACGTAGCCTACTGTAGTTTTTTAACTCGTGCTAAATTTACCGGTAGGTATCCCATGCGCGCAATGACAGGCAGCGGATAGACGACAGAAGGATGTATCCGAATTGTGTGTGAAAAGTTTAATTTAGGCAGGAAAGAATAACACCATATTCAAACCATCCGGCCAACATTATCAGAAATGGTTGGCTGTATCACCGTTATGCGCATGCAATAACCCTTTTTAGCCTATTGTTTTATTGTATGGCTAGTCCTATAATATCCCATATATTATTGTATACCCTACACATGTATAGAGTTACTATATGGCAAAAGGTGTAGGCCTACTTTATTATGCTGGTATACTGCTGTGGGTGTGGTGTCAACTCTGTTCCACTGGTCAGTGGGTCAATATAGAGCAGTGCAGATACTCAAATTGGATAGAGTCCCCTTTCAAAGATTCTGCATGTTGATAAAAACAACATATTTTCTACCCTATATTTTATCAATGGTTTATCCTTGATACATCATGATTTAACATAATAAAACGACTAATTAAATGGTTATTTTGCTAATAGATGCTTGAAGCTGGGTACTCTCCAAAACAAGGACCTCATTAGTTACAGCCACTGTGCTTGAACACATAAAGTGCCCCTAGGGCTTGCAGGGGCGCATTGAGAGCAACAGCTTCATCTAGGCCCTAGGGACTTGAACAGACTTGTTCCTCTCCTGCGTGTTGTCAAGGAGACAGCTGGTTGATCCATGATCACTGATGGTTCATATTTACATACCACATGTGGGGGAAGGAGGGATACACTAGCAGGGCTGGAATGGCCATCTGTCATTTTGGGAAATGCCAGATGGGCTGGTTCATTTTTAGCCCAGTGGGCCTGTCTAACTCAATTTTTTTGTGCAAAATCATCTATTTTTGGCTAATAATGTGGGCCTCCGAGAAAATATGGCCTGGTGTAGGGGCCTTGAGGAAAAATCGGGCCAGTGTGGGAACCTCAAGGAAAAGAAGGGGCAGGTGTGTTAGACATGTCAGGGCTGATTTCCGGTCCCAGTCTGCCCCTGTACACTAGCCTATATTGACCGTCCTTAGTGATTTCTGGTCTCAGTCTGCCCCTGTACACTAGCGTACAGTATTTTCACAGTCCTTAGTGATTTCTGGTTCCAGTCCGCCCCTTTACACTAGCCTATACTCCTTAATTATTTGGCTAATATTTTAATTTTTTACCTTTATTTAACCAGGCAAGTCAGTTAAGAACATATTCTTATTTTCAATGACAGCCTGGGAACAGTGGGTTAACTGCCTGTTCAGGGGCAGAACGACAGATTTGTACCTTGTCAGCTCGGGGGTTTGAACTCGCAACCTTCCGGTTACTAGTCCAACGCTCTAACCACTAGGCTACGCTGCCGCCCCATTAATAATGGTGGCCTCAAGGAAAAAATGGCCTGGTGTAGGGGCCTCGAGGAAGAAAATGGACCGGTGTAGGGGCCTTGAGGAAAAAAATGGGCCAGTGTGGGAGCCTCAAGGAAAAGAAGGGGCAGGTGTGCTAGAAATGTCAGGGCTGATTGCTGGTCCCAGTCCGCCCCTCTACACTAGCCTATATTCACAGTCCTTAGTTACCCTCTACTCGCTTGTTCCTAACAGGAAAGGCTTCTGTGGTCAAATTTATGTGGCCTGTTCGATTTCACTGTCAGTTAATATCAGGCCAATAAAAGCTCTCCATTCTCTGAGGCCTATAGAGCCATTGCACTTTTGTTGCGGTGGTCACTTTCTGCATGCCACAGGCAAGCCCAGGTCTCTCTACGACACGACTTATTTTCAACCTCTGGTTTGCCCAGAAATGAGTTACCTCACGTCAATCGGTAGGAAGACCAACTTGCGTGGTCCAACTGGTCTTACCTGCGTAGTTGTCTTTTTTTGTAAATGGCATTACATTTTAATGGAGACAAACATCCCTTTTAGTGATGTGGCATTTTGTAGAGATGGTTGCAAGTGCTGGTGCTTGAGCACTCATTCTGGTGTGTGTGTGGCATCCCCACCCCAGATGGAGATGTCTGGGGTTCCAGCGGGGGTGACACGGAGGACTGGGACAGTGAAGAGGACGATGTGGGGGGGCCTGAGGCAGCAGTGGAAGCTACTGGGCCTGTTTGAGATTGACCAGCAGCACGAGTTCTACAGCCTCACCTCTATGATGAAGGAAGGTCTCTCTGCAGCCGTGCAGACCACCATCGACAACCCACCACCGGTGAGCACCAACCACGGGTCACATTAGGTGTGGTGCAAGTATTCTAAGTAAATTTTACTAAGCATGTTTGCACCACGTTAAACATCTGACCTGTTTATTTCAGTGGAGGATAGAACACTTAAAACAAAGCTAGAACACGAGACTGTCTTCACTTACACCTTGTTTTTAACCCTTTGTGTTTAATGCCCTGTGTACAGGTATTTTACAAACGTCACACCCAGTGCAAACACATGGTAGATTAAGATGTTTTACAAGGCTCACAAGGGATAGACAGTTTGATCTGGGCATTGTGTTGTCAGCGTGCATAACCATGTACAGTGGTCTGAAACTAGTCAAAAACAAGTTTTAAATGGTCCAAACAAACAACAATATACATACACCCGTCATATGCCATTGTCAACATTTTCATGTTTGGTTATTTACTGGATACATTTTGATTTCCTGGTAGCGGGTAACTGTTGACTCACTCCACCTCCATCAAGTTCGCCCAGAGGACCATGAGAAGGTCAACAGGGGTGGGGATGTAACATGAACAAAAGGAGCTCATCAGATAGAGCCATGCTCCATCCACCTGTATTACTAATGGCTTATGGCCCCATACAGAAGAACCCTGGGTCATGTTCATTAGGCAGCAAACGGAAGAAAATGGACTAGAACAAGGAGTGATTACCTGCACTTTTCCAATAAGAAAGGCTCAAATTGTTATGGTTCTCATAGTTTGTTAGCCGCTTGTTAGCTTACTACTAGCTACAATGGCACCTTCTCTGCAACAATTGTTTTGTTTAAGACGTATGCCCAATTTTGACTTTACATCATTGAGGCGTCTTTCGATTACAAACTGAAAACCTGCTCCCTACTATTTGCTCTGATGACTTGCCCGTGCGGATCTGAGAAGGCGTTGAGGCGTTACCATATTGCTTTCACCCATCCGGTGCCCTCAGATCGACCAAAAGTCATCAGCACCAAGGTCAGATGGAAAGTTGCTAAGTATCCGGTTTGGAACAGAGTATTTGGCTGAGCTAGGGGAGGTGGCTATTAGTAGCTTGTGCATTTGCTTTGTTTCACTGACAAACACTGTTGTTGTCCCTACAATAGAGAAGGGGGACAAAACAGGATTATATTAGCAACCTGATCTCAGAGCATTTTGTATTATTCTGTAAGTAAAACCGAGACACCCCATTTAGTATGATATGTTACGAATTCAATTCGTATTATATGTTACGAATATGCAAAACATACAATATGTCATGAATTCTAGATAGGTGGCTAACGTTAACTGGGCTAAGAATTAGGGTTAAATAAAAATGTAGGAGTTAGGTTAAAGGGTTAAGGTCAGGGGAAGGGTTAGCTAACATGCAAAGTAGCTAAAAAGTAGTAAGTAGTTGAAAAGTTGCTAATTAGTTGAAATGCTAAAGTTGTCTGTGATGAGATTAGAATTCTCAACCTTTGGCTTAAGTAATCATCTGTTTAATGTAACCATACCAAACATAACGTAATATATCATAACATATAATATTATGGCCACCCAAGGGGCGCAGGTGTCTAAGGCAATGCATCGCAGTGCTAGAGGCGTCACTACAGACACGGGCTCGATCCCGGGCTGTATCACAACCGGCCGTGATTTGGGAGTCCCATATGGCGGTGCACAATTGGCCCAGCGTTGTCCGGGCTAGGGGACGGTTTGGCCGGAGTAGCTTTACAAGTAGGCCGTCATTGCAAATAAGAATTTGTTCTTAACTGATTTGTCTAGTTAAATAAAGGTTAAAAAACATGGACTGTCTTGGATTTACGAACAGAATAATACGAAATGCTCTGAGACCAAGCTGATAGTAGAGCCAAGTGGGACTTGGATTTGGGTGTATTCATGAGAACTTATTTGCAGAAACCATTTTACATTGGCGTTTGGTTGCTGTGCCAGATCCTATGGTGCTGAATACGATTTTTATATATTTTAATTTTTTCACACACACACACACACACACACACACACACACACACACACACACACACACACACACACACACACACACACACACACACACACACACACACACACACACACACACACACACACACACACACACACACACACACACACACACACACACACACACACATTCAAATGGAGCCTGCTGACTCAGCAGTGTGATACATGAATGTCCAGTCTGTTGCCTCTTACTCATCGTATTATCTTACACACACACACACCCTGTTGACCCACCTCTGGTAGTGTGTTAACTCATTGTGTCGCAATGTTTAGATTTCATGAAAAGTTGAGAGTAGTTCAACAGGAAAGGTATCTGTACATTTTTGTTGTTGGACTGTCATTGCTGTTAATTGTCTTTTTTTCATATTTAAAAATGTAGCTGTGTAGAACATTCACAGAATGTTAGTCGTGAATACAACATTTAAAATAGCGAAAACATAAAACGAATGCCTTCTTTTTAGAATGCAAAATGTTAGATGTATCTGACCCACAGTGATTGTAGAAATGTTTATAGCTTTGCATAATTGGTATATGTTACAGGTAACCATTATTCCATTTTTTTTAACATAGGATGAATTGTCAGAAGATGATTACAGATTGGAAGTCACTCAAATACATAAGGTATGCTGATTTCCAAAAATCTCTCTATCTCTTACTGATACAGAGGAGTTTGTCTGTGCAAACAGCAGGTATCTAAATAGAGCCAAGATATCGTGTGGAGTTCCTCAAGGATCTATTCTTGGGCTGGTTGTTTGACCTACATCCATGACCTTGCTGCAGTATCTATCACCTTATTTCCATTACTGTTTGCTGATGATACCAATCAGATTTGAACTCAAAATAACTCTCTCTCTCTGTCTCTGTGTGTAGGACTTTAAAATGGAGACATTTGCAGGGCCAGTGTTTGCCAGCTTGCGTCGCTCCCTGGGAATGACAGAAAAGGAGTATCAGCATTCTCTCTCCTTCGATGGCTCATACCTGCAGTTCATCAGCAACTCCAAAAGCAAGGCTGACTTCTTTCTGACGTGCGTAAGCATATTCTACTCCTCTCTTCATCTCTCCCTTTCCTGCTAGAGTATATCTCTCTCACCACACATAGACATACAGCAATAGTGAAAATATAGAAGAGTTCCTTTGTTAGTCCTATTTTGGTATTTTATTATGGATCCCCATTAGCTGTTGCAAAAGCAGCATCTACTCTTCCTGGGGTCCACACAAAACATGAAACATACAGAATGACATAATACAGTACATCAATAGACAAGAACAGCTCAAGGACCGAACTATATACATTTTTTTTAAAGGCACACGTAGCCTACATATCGATGCATAAACACAAACTATCTAGGTCAAATAGAGGAGAGATTTTGTGCCGCAAGACCCCTGCTGGCATGTCTGGTGCGATACGTGTGTGGGTCAGAGCTGTGTATAAGTTGACTATGCAAACAATTTGGGATTTAACACAATGTTTCTTATAAAAAGAAGAAGTGATGCAGTCAGTCTCTCCTCACCTCTTAGCCAAGAGAGACTGGCATGCATAGTATTTATATCAGCCCTCTTGTTACAACTTCTAACAATGGTGAGTGGAGGAGTCAAGCGCAGAGAGCAGGTAATTCAGTACGTGGATATTTTATTCCATAGACTGTGGAGCCACGACATGCAAAACACCAGGGTGCCTGAAACAACCCGTCCCAAAATACAACGGACTAAAACTGTCCGGAAAAATACTGATAACACTCATACACTAGATAACAGAGAACAAGCCCACACAAATACCCAGCGGGCCTAGTGCCCTTAAATAGCCTACAAACAAACACTAACTCAAAACAGGTGTACCCAATTAAACCCAATAAACAGAAACAAACGGAAAGGGAATCGATGGCAGCTAATAGGCCGGCGACGACGACCGCCGAGCGCCGCCCGAACAGGAAGAGGCACCATCTTCGGCGAGATTCGTGACACCTCTGATTACAATTAAGAGCAAAATGTGCCGCTCTGTTCTGGGCCTGATCTCTGCATCTGTCTTTCTCTTCCAGGAACGATAAGTGTTTTTTCTTGAAGACCCAGAATAAGAGAGAGGTGAAATTCCTCCTGTCCAATCTGAGAATCTACATGGAGCACCTAGAGAAGTATCCCCATTCACTGCTGGTCAAGTTCTTAGGTAAGACTAACAGGATGGACTCTCATGGAAAATCTTTGTATCTGATTTTAGTTCTCTTAGCCACCATAAATTTGCATTTGACTGACTTTCGGTTTGTTTTCAAGGTGTCCACAGGATAAACATTTCCCATAGGAGGAAGGTACAGACTGACTATAGATTGTTATTCATAGGCATAGTGTGTGTAATTATCTGCAACTTTGATCATGCCTTGTCTTACCCTTTTCACAGAAGTACTTTATTGTAATGCAGAGTGTTTTTTATCCTGACGATCGAATAAATGCCAGGTAAGCCTGTTTCAGAGTTAAACTAAAAAGTCTGGAGTAGGGACTATATTACAGGCTCTGGTAGCAATACTGCTATACTGACTTTGTTCTCTGTTGTCTTTTTTGTTGCAGGTATGACATCAAGGGTTGTGAGGTGAGCCGGTGGACAGACCCCGCCCCTGAGGGTAGCCAGGTTATTGTTGTCCTCAAGGACTTGAACTTCAAGGGCCAGTATATCACTCTGGGTAAGAGGAACGAATCCTGTCATAGTATGTTACAGCAAGCGTTATGTCACATGTGTACCAGATGACAGACTACAATGAAAAAAATACTTTACAGGTATATTGTAGTAATTGAGATAGGCCAGTGTGGTCATGCTTATAGCAGAGTAACATCCATTTTAATAACCCATATTGTTACACTGTAACAGGTAGTAAGTGGTACATGCCGTTATTTCATATATATGTTTGTGCTGATAGACCAGCAGCGGCCGTGGCTGCTCCGGCAGGTGGAGATTGACACGTCGTTCTTGCAGAGACTCAACGTGCTGGACTACAGCATCCTGCTGGGCCATCAGCCCCTGCACCAGGACGAACGCCACCAGGGCCTCTCTTTTGCCACCCTTATCATGCGCACAAAAAAGTGGGTGGAAATTGTATTTAAAAAAATATATTTCTTGATGTTTACCCCCTCTCCTCTTTAACCTTTTCAGATGGTTGTTGGTTTCTATTGAGTCTGGTTACCCCTTCTCCTCTTTAACCCTTTCAGATGGTTGTTGGTTTCTATTAACTCTGGTTACCCCTTCTCCTCTTTAAGCTTTTCAGATGGTTGTTGGTTTCTATTGAGTCTGGTTACCCCTTCTCCTCTTTAACCCTTTCAGATGGTTGTTGGTTTCTATTAACTCTGGTTACCCCTTCTCTGGTTACCCTTTTCAGATGGTTGTTGGTTTCTATTAACTCTGGTTACCCCTTCTCCTCTTTAAGCTTTTCAGATGGTTGTTGGTTTCTATTGAGTCTGGTTACCCCTTCTCCGCTTTAACCCTTTCAGATGGTTGTTGGTTTCTATTAACTCTGGTTACCCCTTCTCCGCTTTAACCCTTTTCAGATGGTTGTTGGTTTCTATTAACTCTGGTTACCCTTTTCAGATGGTTGTTGGTTTCTATTAACTCTGGTTACCCCTTCTCCGCTTTAACCTTTTCAGATGGTTGTTGGTTTCTATTAACTCTGGTCACCCCTTCTCCTCTTTAACCTCTCAGGTCAGTGATTACTGGCTCAAGCCCCACCCATGCGGACATGCCCACTGTTCCAGGGGTGGTCCCAGAGGAAGACTCCAACCTGTCGGTGTCAGAGATGGATGGCGGGACAGGAAGTGGCAGCGTTGCCGAATCACGGGGAGGAAGTGACCCGGGCAGTGCCCTTTCCGGGAGAACCTGTACTGAGCAGCCGACCGGGTCGGTCACAGATTCGATGGTGCTCAGAGACTTCCAAGCCCAGAACCGCCGACTGCTGCCCAACTTCAAGAACCCGCTACATGTCATTGACGGACCGGAGCATCGCTACTTTGTGGGCATCATTGACATCTTCACTGTCTACAGCTTCAAGAAGAGGCTGGAGCATTGGTGGAAGAGACTGCGGCACCCAGGGCAGGCCTTCTCCACCGTCAGCCCCACCTCTTACTGCCTTAGGCTCTGCCAGTGGGTACAGGACCACACCAAGTAGACTCAGAAAAAGGGGAGGATGAGGATGGTTAGTCCCAGTAGCAGACTGTCTGCCCAAGAACAAACGTTTGCATGCACACAAGTTGGACACTGACCAGAGACATGAAGCTATGCTTTTAAAGCACTATAATTTCAGATTGTTCAAGGAGCAGTTACTTTCATGTTTCCACATCTCCAGACCAAAGCTAAAACAAATATAAACCATTATATACAAATATAATATTCACCATTGCAAATTCATGGGTTTCCTTTTCATATTCTTTGTTAAGTAAACAAAGAAAAAGGTGCGACATTTATAATCAAGTGCTATGAATTAATTAGCTGATTCTCCAAAGTATAATCGTTTTTTAATTGTTGAAGTTCAATTAGCAAGTGAATGCTGAAAATCAAAATAATTGTACAAATTTGCCACCTGATATGGATTTATTTTTATTTTTACAATTGTACTTTGAAGTGTTTAAACCTGTGCAATTTTGTTGTATTTTTAAAAGCTGTGTTTTCACTGTTCAACTGACCAAGTGAATATACTCTCCCGATATGATTGTGCAGTGTGTATGTATATATATATATATCTTTTTAAAAACATTTTATTTTAAATGTTGTATTCTTTGTGCGGTCATGGCAAGGTCAGTATAAAGGGTTAACGTTTAAAAGTGATGACAAATGTAGTCATAAAGGTTCTGTTCCCCTGCTCAGACATTGCTGACACATGTCAGATCTTACAATGCCTGGATAAGTATTTTACATATCAGCTAACCACATCATATGTCATAGCAATCTGGTGCCCGACTGCACAGTCGATGACGTGGCACGCAACCATTGGTTGATGCATGCAATGTCTGAACAGGGAAACACAACCTTTATAAGACTGCCTGGTTCTTATGGTGACCAACACATTTTTTTAAAGGGAAAGTTCACTTCTGGAAATTGTATCTTATTTTTGACTTACCTAGGGAAGAACCTGGACACCCTAGGTAACACCGTAGGGAAGTTGAAAATACACAAATTGAACTATCAGAAGGGATATTACTCACACTGCCCAGTTTTTATGGTGAAATGTAGGCTAAAGACTTAGTCTTGCTGTTAGAAAATATAACACAAATGTGCTTTAAACCTCTTGAGGTGCTCCATTCTGTACCTCACCCTCGACACCCTGTGTCAGTCAGGGAAATATGAGGATTGTTTTTCACAACTCTGTCTGGGTCTGACTGTTGTTTGAAAGTAAGGCACTGTATTTACAGGGTTTAAGTTGTCTAGAAACAGAAATCTATTCTATCCATGAATAGAATTGACTTTACATCCTATTTGAATGTAAGATGTAGCATAAAAAACATCCACACAAAGTTGGGGAAATAAAATACCCTGATTTGAGGACTAAGTTATGTGGTCATTTTTACAACATATTCACTAATGTAAGCTACTTCGTAATGGTGTGGATGGCTAACTCTAATCCACCATCTATACTCTCTCCTGGCTCAACTTGTTGACCCCTGGTAAAGTCATGTTTGTGCCTTCTGTCTATAATAGCCGTGTGCTGAAACCTTTGCTCAATGCATAAATAACTTTGAGTTAAGGTGTGTGTGAACTTTGCTTATTTGCTTACGGGCTTGTATCTAACTCTCTGAAGGTACCCTCTCTCTAAAGGTAGTTCAGTGGTTCCCAACCTTTTTTGCTTACTGTACCACCAACTGAATTTTGCTCTGCCCAGAGTACACCTAAAGTACCCCCTCAAGTCCCTAGTTGGGAACCACTGCTCTTTTTATTTTTATTTTTATTTTTTCACCTTTATTTAACAAGTTAGGCTAGTTGAGAACAAGTTCTCATTTACAACTGCACCTGGCCAAGATAAAGCAAGCAGTGCAACAAAACAACAACACAGAGTTACACATGGAATAACAAGCAT